>NW_027111717.1:130049-144964 GCF_000696795.3 Halyomorpha halys
TAATTTTTAAATATTTAAAATTTATCTCTATTTTTTAAATTTTAAAAACATATTTGATTTAAAACATTACTTTTAATTTTTAAATATTTAAAAGAGTTATCTCCAGTTGCAGGCCTACCTTCTACGCCATAACCCCTGATGAAGACCTGAAACTCAGGTCGAAACGTTGGCATAAAATAAATAAATATGGTTTTGTTTATTTAGGTTGTTCTTTGCTGACCGCACCCCCCGACAAACTTCTCCAATAATTATCTTTAATATTTAAAAATTATATTATTTAAAATTCACTTTTATTATGCATTTGTCAGTTGAACTTTTTAGCTGACACAGTAACATCAGGGAAGATAATAGAATAGTTCTAACAATTAATTTTTACAATATGCTAATTGACTCCCCCGCGGCTATGTGTTACTGATATAGTGTTTTTCAAAATATTGAAATAAAATAGATTAATATTGAAATCTTGCCATACAAGGGAAGCAATGCCAATAATTGCTTTAGTGAGGTTTAATTAATCCCTCGACAGGATGATTACAGAGGTAACAAGGCTTCTCTTGAAGCCAGCCGGCATCTTCGAGTACCAACGGCTACTGCACATTTGATTTATTTTGTAATGCTACTTAATCCTCCAGCAAGAGGTGAAACATGTTATTATCGCGGTCTGTTCATTAAAAGGCCAAGAATTTATTTACATTTCAGTGGATGCGATGTTGGATATAACTCGAAATTGATTCAGCTTGCAGAAACATAACGACGGTTCGATATCACTGAATAGAAAATGCTCTTCTGAATCATCTCGATGTAGCTAGACTAAAAAAATGTGTTCTTACATCTCTTAAGAATATTATAGATTTGTTTGATAGTATGGTGTAATCGGATATGTTATAAGAATGATATAATGCATTTGTTGGCAAGTCAGAGAAGGCCGAGCCGCGGAAGAGTAGGGAACGGTTAAAGAGTAGAGAAGTCAAAGGAGCATTCTGTCATATTATGTTACTATATTATAGCTTAAGCTGTAATAACTAAAAAAAAAACCCTTATAATATTTTACAAAATAAAAATCTGGTATAGCGCGCCACTACACAACGTACCGCCCTCAGAAAATGTATACCAAATGTGAGAAATTTATAAATTATAATTTAAATATTATAAATATTTACCGTTACGATCTCATTTTCAGTACCACATATAAAAAATAAAATTGTATATGAGATAAATTCCCGTAACCAGGACAAAAGGTAATACAGATTCAAATCCGTCTCCTAATTGGCACTTGTCGTGAAGGGCCAAGTGCACTAATAGAATTTCAAATCGGGGCTATCAAATCCCCTCCAATGTGTTGTTGCACTTTAGATGCAGCCTATAAACTTTTTTATGCCTTTTAGACCGGGAATAAAACGAACCCATATTCCTTTCTGTATTCGTCTATTAGTCTGAAAAAAAAAGTAATGAATGGGTTTCGCTGATTAAGAAAAATATTTCAAAATCAATTGAAATAATACTAATATTTAGTTCATCATGCATTTTTCCCCTAATGGTTAATTAATCATTTTTCATTGTAATGAGTATTTTTGTAAAAAATTATTATTAATGTCTTCATTTCATATACATTTTTTAATAATCGTTTCGGGGCTCTTCCCCCATCTTCAGGGACAAAAATCTGAAATACGTTAACAATTATATGAAACAAATGTCTTTTTTTTAAGTATGAATATTGAATATGAATAGCTTTTTGTTATTACCTTATCAGTGCTAACATTCTCAGTTTGATAGTTATAAATGATTCTAAATTTCGAACTTTGTTAAAATATTTTATAATATACACAATTTGAAAGCGTTTTAATTTTAATTCCATACAGAAATGACTGGATTATTACTCCTAATAATACAAGAGCCCAAGAGGAGTAAAAAGTCAGTTATTTCACTCCAATTTTTTATTACTTTAATGGTAACTATGTATAATTGCTATTCGAAATTGATGAGTCAGCCAAGTATAGGTAGTGGCAATAAAAAATAGCGAATGTTTCGATAAAAATATTATAATATATATAATTATAAAAAAACGATAAAAATATTAATTTTTCATTCGGAGCTCTATATCTTTAAAACAACCAATAACACCAAAAAATCTAGTAGAACATCATAATAAAGTAGAGCAAATTTACTAAAACATGAGTTCTAGTAGAGCTGTAGTTCCCGAGATAGTTTTTTGAAAACAACATTTCTCGAACTATACACTGAAAAATCAGTAGTCAGTGGATTTATTGTGGGAAATTTTTATTCCAAGAACCATGAGATGTACAGTAAACATGTCTATCATCCCTCAAATTAAAGCTAGCTTAATATGCTTTTAAGTAGTTTATGAAGTTTATATTCGTAGTAGTAGTAGGCTTCATTGTATTTGCCAAAAATTCTAGTTGTTGAACAAAATATCACATGCAAATATGAAAAAACTATAACCTACTTTATAGTGCATTCAACTGTTTATAATTTGATTGCTGGCAGACATCTGTACGTCCAATGGTTCCTAAGATATACTTATTCATAAATCTAAAATTTTGTTCAAACAACTAGAAATCAACATTTTGTGAATTTTGTTTAGAAAATATCATAAAAACTAAGAATATAAACGTCATAAACTACTTAATGGCTAAATAAACTAGCTTTAATTTGAGTGATAATAGACATATGTACTACTATGTACATGGTTCTTGGAATAATGATTTCCCACAATAAATTCACTAACTTTTTTTTTTCCTTACCTCCTAGAACAAAGAAATGAGCATTTACAAATATATACTATAGAAAAATGATGTGTACATATACCGGTTATTTGATTATCTTGTTTTGCCGGAATGGCATTATAAGAATAGTTGCCCGGGTCCGCTGAAAGCGGTGTCATCAGTGATGGCATATGTTCGCCTGGATGCTCACTAGGAATAGGGAGGGGCTACTCCTGTTGGTGGTGTTCTTAGTCTTGTAGAGGTATAAAGTATTTTAGAAAATAATTTGATGAGCACATCTGTAAATTTGGAGGATCCCAATATCTCAATGTGTCCGGATTTAAAGATGGCCTTGGTCCTGATCACGAAAATAACTCATATCTTTTGAGGATATTCAGAATAACCATAAAATTGTTTGAGATTATAAAGTAATATATCTTGTTTAGTAATTGATATAATTACTGTATTGAAAAAATGAAATAAAATGATTGTGTGTGAAATGTCCATTTGTTTATGTTGTAATCTATGACCTTAGCATTTTTTTTTAATATTCAGAATAACCATAAAATTGTTGAGATTATAAAGTAATATGTCTTGTTTTGGTATTGATATAATTACTGTATTGAAAGAATTAAATAAAATTGTTGTGTATGAAATGTCCATTTTTTTATGTTGTAATCTATGATATTAGTATTTTTTTTTCTTGTAACCTAGATAATTCATATCTAGGTCACTTAAATAGAAAGTAGTGCCATCTAAAAATCTTTTTACTATAGGAAAATAGGTTTATTAATAGAGTTTTACCAATCCTAAATGTTACAAGGATGATTTTATCTTATTATTCTATCAAACAAAAAAGAGTATAAATGAATTTAAAGATTCAAAACACAAAATAAATATTTGCGAACATATTAAAAGGAGATTTTCCTTTATTAGTTTTCTTATAGTCTGATTGTCAGTGATTTAATCTAATCTTTGTTCTTCAAGTACTTGTAGAGATTAGTAATTTCCTATGAAAAGATAAAAGAATCGGGATTGAATAAACAGGTGATTTTGATTTAAAGAATAAGATTTTGGAATTTATTGAATATTATATTTCTGAACAATCATAAATTGAATGATTATGGGAGTTCAATCATTCATTATCTCTGTCAAAGATCGAATGAAAAATATTATAGCTTACTGATATATGTTTGAAGAGTTGTAATAATTAGTTGTGATTATTTTTTCTCAACTAAAGATAATATGCAAAGATAAGTGAGGTGACATAATGAAACCGGAAGTAATTACGGAGAGGAAAAATATTTTTGATTATTTTCTCATTTAGAGCTCAATGTCCTTAAAACTACCTTTAGTTAAAAAAACTTATTATTAGCATATCTTTTAAAAAAGTAAAAAAAAAAAATTTTAACTACGAACTCTAAAAGGAATCTTTACGTTTAATAATTCCCGAGATACAGTTTTCGAAAAAGTATTATTTTTTTTCATAAAGCAATAACGATAAAACAATATTTTTGAAATATACGTTGGAGAATATCATTCAACTATTAGAGGTATAAACGTATAAATCACGCAAATCTGAGGTCCTTTTATGCATTAAACTCTTGTTTATAATTATGATCCTTCATAGGAGAAGAATTACCCAAGATTATTTTTTTTTATTTATTTATTTTTTTTTTTTTGTTAATTTTTTTCTTTCATTTTAATACCAATTATTTATTTATTGTCCCTTTACTGTTTATTTTATTTTCATTAACTACAGTTAGCAAATGTAGTATTTATCACTATTACTAATTAACCGTAATTGAGATCCTATTATCGAGTAATAAAAATAGTTTATACTTGTCAATACATTATTAATCTTCTTTCTAATTAAATAAAAGGAATTATCCTATTGAAACAATAATAAGCTGAGCTAATTGCCTAAGGTTATTGATAAAATATTTTATTTCAGGTAAAATCGTAAAATTTGTGACGATGATTATATTTTAATAACCATGAAAGATATGTTTTGATAATGAGGAAAAAAATAAAAATGTATTCAATTAGCATATTATAATATGATAGGAAGTTTACTGTTGCTAATTAATTGGCCAATAAATTATTATTTATGACTAATTAAAGCAAATGCAATCGATGGTTAGGGTTTTAGCTCTATCACAATGACAACTTTTTTTCCATCTCCAAGACAAACAATCTCCCGAGCAGTGGTTATAAATGATCTCAGAGGTTGTTATTTATCTGTTAATAAATAAGAAGGCAGCTCATTAGGCACGGCCATTTCTTTTGGCTCAGGTTCGAGTCACGCTCCTCCCTAATCGATTCTCCATCTCGAAATGGCAAGGCTCGTGGAGCATGGAGCGTGTGCCTCTACTGGAGCATTGTCGTCGGTTCTTGCGACCATTGCTAAAGAGTTCCCATTGTGTCTAGTGCATGGCTTTGAAGGAACATGATCTTACACAGCGGTATTAATGCTGAGATAGAATGTAGAAATTGAAAGGAATGCTTACCTACGTAAACTATTTTCCTTATTTAAGAGGATGGGTACAAAATATACGGTAAACTGCTCAACAACAACAACAATCAAAACTCAAATAATCTTCTTGCATGTTCTTCAACCAGTGTTGTTTATCTGTTACATCATCTTTCTATGTACTTAAAATGATAAAGGTAAGATTGGAACAACTATAGGAGAGAATGTACAAAGAAGTGAGAGGAGGAAGACATTCCCAGGAACTGAAAGAAGTCAATAAATTATAACATGTGAGGAACACACCAAAATTATAATGGAAGGGCAATTAAGCCTTCAGTATCTGACTGCTATAGACAGAGACAGTATCTAGTCTTCAAGATACTACATAAGATAGACAGCAACATGCATCTGGCCTAGAAAGGGTTGTAAGAGAGGTAGTTGCAAGTGGTAGAAATTAACAAAAAAAGATAACCTATCCTCTCTCTACCAAAATTGCTAGGTGTTATGTTTTTGTTATTCTTTACTTAATATAAAAACTAATAAATTATTTATTAATACATTTATAAAGTTACAAGTACAATATTATAACTTTAGATAAGAGGATAGACTAAACCTGACTTAAATGTTGCGTTTAGACACAGGATATACATTTTTGAAGCCTAAGAGTAGATAGTGGTCCATATTTGGACTTTTCATAATTTCGACTAATCAATGCTATTTATATTTTGACTATTTATTATTATTGTAGTTTAAATAACTTAAATTTTGAAATACAATTTAGTATTTAATTAATAAAATAATAATAAAATTGTATTTATATGTTATAGAAAAAAAAAGAAAAAGAGATTGGATAATGAGGAGGGAAGATCGGAGTGCATCTCTCTGCAAGATCTACTAGTACTACAATAGAATAACATAAAATAATAATAAAATAACACAAAATGTACTGTGGTCTAGAAGTGAGTATCTGTCGGAATTA
Organism: Halyomorpha halys; assembly: GCF_000696795.3. Taxonomy (NCBI): domain Eukaryota; kingdom Metazoa; phylum Arthropoda; class Insecta; order Hemiptera; family Pentatomidae; genus Halyomorpha; species Halyomorpha halys. Next base: position 136,225 of record NW_027111717.1, read on the forward strand.
GGCTCAAATTCACCTTCCAAAAAGTATCAAAAATAAATGCGAAAATATATTGCTACTTAGCTGGAATAGAATCACATCTTACAAGAAAAAAAGTTTGGGTTTTATTTTGAATTGAACGTTTTTCAAATGTATTACTGTAGATAGGGGTTTCCTTCTTAACTTGAGCTAGTAGGGTTCTCATAAATTTACCATCATTATTTTCCTTTTTCTTGACCTTTATTTTTATTCTTATTTCCCTTATTTTCCGTATTTTAGTGAGTCCTGTATTTTTATTTGTTATTATTTTCATTTTCATAAATTGTCCTATACCTTTCTGTAATTTTTTTTTTATTTATACTTTTTACGGTAAATTAAGAATAAGTTATAATTTTCTTTAATTTACTTAGTTCATTGTTTTATAAATTTTTAGGCATTTTAAATCATATTTAGTTGTTCTCTAATTTTGTTAACGTTTCGCCTCACTTTGCAGGGATTCATCTCAGCTGTGGAAGGTAGAACGGTTACTAATAAATAGATTTTTTTGCCATTTTCGTACCTTTTTTTTTTAACTGCTGGACTATCTTCCATACAATAGTCAGATACTGTGAATTATTAATCTTCCAGTTATACAAATATAGTTAAGTGGTTTAAATTAAGTGAGTATTTTATTCTTTTTCAGATTTTTCCTTGAAAAAGAACTTACGTCAGGATTCAGTATTGTATGTATTAACGATCTAAACGGTGTCGATTCATTACGAGTTTCACCCTGATACGGGCACTAAAGTTAGATAAAACCCATTACATTATAAAGCTTAAAGCTATCAAGATGTTATCTGAATTATAACGCTTTCTAAATGTTTATTTGTATTTATTAAATAAGAGATCGTAATTCTGCGTTATCTTGAGTTAATTTTATTAGAGACAGGACGAGGTGAGCTATGGGTGCCCGGTAGCCGAAGTGGAGGGGAAACCGGCCGGGCAGGTTGTCGGCCGGCTCAGGACCTCTACTCCTTTACCTCATTTCACTTCTCGTCTCTTTCTATATAACACCTATCTACAGGGCTATGGTAATGCTAGATTAATGCCAGGAAATCGGGGATTCATCATTCATATAACATAAATAAATATAAGAAACATTATTACATAATTAATCAATTAATAGGTGTAGATAGTTGACCGTAGATTAATGATTGGAGAAGTTTGTCGGGGGGTGCGGTCAGTGCTGAAAATTTTGAGAAAAATCACATTCAAATGATTCAGATTGTTCCTTTAAAAATCATTCTAAAAAATAAAATAATAATTTGTCAAGGTCCCAACCGAAAAGTACCACACCTAACATCAGTATATAATATCATAAATATACTCTGAAATTCATATCTGTAGTGGATGGAACATAATTTTTATTTAACGAAATATTTAGCTCCATTGATATAAATAAAACCTTTCAGACAATAAACTTAAATTACTAGCTTAGTTTATTTATATGACAAGTCAAAGGACAATTGAACTTCAGAGATAATAATAAACCACAGACCAATGCACCCAGTTTAAATCAACCAACTTTATAATTATTTAAATAGAACAATGTGTCTTAAATTTAAAAAAAAATAGTTTAAAAAGTATATTTTCACTTTATAACTGTTAAACATTACGTTTAACAATGTTTAAAACCTTTTATAAATGGATCAAACTTTTTATCCATTTTTTATTATTTGGAAAATTTCTCTACCTATAAATACATACAATATCATGAAAGGAAGAAACTCAATTTTCAAAACACAGTAATTAATATTATATAAGTATTTTTACTGAATTATGGAGAATAATTAAATCAAAATATTTATACGAACACCGTTGCTTTCAAAAAGTAAATAAAAGTTTTATCAATAATCTTAGAGCTATCATATTGCTATAAGATTATCGATCTGATAAATTAAGAAAAAGGAAGACGAGGAAAATTCCTATTTTTAAATTAAGATATTTCTAAGAATTTTGGATTTTCAGTAGTATTTGAAAGGTTCTAATCCAACAAATAATTTTTCTACATCACATGTGTACAATTAATATTTATTGCTTCATAAATTTCTTGTTTCTAAAAAAAAAAAAATCTCAGCAAGATAAAAATATATATTATAAAATTTCATAGGTATTCAATTATTAAATAAAAAAAAATATTCTCCTTGAATATTTGAATATGCGCTCAGCACTGACCGCACCCCCCGACAAACTTCTCCAATAATTAATCAATTACTTTAAGCAAATTACGTTTCATATGAGATCCCCACAATATATACTTCATATGTAATTAACTGAAATTCGATAATATTTTCACTTGACTAGGCTTACCTTAATCCCAAAATTGAGCCAAATTAACCGAGCTCTTTTTGAAATCTAGGTGTGTTGAGAAAAATACGTTTACGCATCCCTAATTTAAAGAAGTGAATGGATTTGATGAAATCGACATGAGACCATCTCGGAACCAAGCCACAAAATATCTGAAAATTTTATGAAAATTGGATACACACTGTGATTGATTTAGCCCGAATACAATGAATGAAAACGATCCATTCTGAGGATATTTTTTTTTTTCATTTCCTGTATTAAAACAAACTTCTTTACTTGGGCTAGTGAGGAAGCAATAACATCTCTTTATGGTCTTGAGATGAGTTAGAACAGGATGAGCATGGCACTCATTAATTGCTCTGAAATTAGAACAATGAGACCAATCAAGCTGTGATCTGAATACTAATACTACTGTCATGAGAACAAACATCATCTGCCAATAATCAAATCATCATGTTTTCCTTCTCCTTTTCATTTGCAATTTTAAACATATTACAGTAATTTCTAAATTATTTAAATGGAAATTGATGTATCTTAGAACGCTGTTGTTGCTGGCTATTTCGATCATATTATACGTTCTGTAATCAAATTTGAGTTCAGGTATAATCAATCAAACGGTTGATCGGTTATGATATAAATTTCAGCGATTGTTGGGGTTAGTATCTGGTTGGTCGGGTTGTTTTTGAGATGAGTTCTAGGAAACACTTATGTTTATGTACCTAATAGAAATGTCGAGAAAAAGTATTATTTTCAAAAGAAAGAAAATAAGAAGATAACATCATAAGAAAATAAGAAAAACTTCTCCTTTTTTTTTTTTTTTTTAGAACAAGTGAGGAAGCTATACTGAAATATTTACTTAGCAAACTTTTTATTATATTAAAGCATGTTAATTCCTCATAGAATTTTTTTTTTCCATGAACTAGGCATTTTAAATGTTTGTATTTTAGAAAATAAAAAGTTTCTGATTATATGTTTTGTTCTTTTGGCTCAATAAAAACATTTTGTCAATAATATTCAAACTAACCATAAGAAATAGATGTAATATTTGATTAAACACCTACAAAATGGCTTTGCTTGGAAATAATGGAATGAGGTACATGAACAAACACATTACAAGTTTCTGAAAAACGACGGTAAGGTTACTTAATATAAAACAGAAAGAAATTAGATGAAGAAAAACAGTGTAGAAAAAATACGTAAAGATGAAAAATTGGCAAAAAATGGGTATTGTGCCCTTTACCTTCGAAGTACAAATATAGTATTACATAAATATTTCTGATTTTTATTCTGTAATATACTAATATTTTTAGTGATCGCCATGTAATATTTTATTCTACTCTCATAGTGAAATATAAACTTAAATCCACAACAGTTAGAAAAACTTCGAACTAGCCGCCTAGTTAAAATTTAAAGCCGGAACAGTTAGAAAATGAAAGGAATTTTATATTTATTACACTATATTGAAAAAAAAATTACAGGACATTTAAGGATACATGTAAATATTTTTCATATTTAATCTTTTCTGCAATACAATTAGACTAAAAAACACTAATTAATTAGTAGCAATTAATCAGTGATTAATAGCGTCAACAAAATGTAAACAATAAATTTTTGATTTAACATTATTGTTGTGGAATGAATAAATATGATTTTAAATAATATTTTTAAAATTAAATTTGAATTAAATTTTAACTCACTATAAGATTTTTAAACTTTAAGCCTAGTACATTGCACATTATGAATAAATTAAATTTTTTTTTGTCTTTCAGATGACCTTGTTTGAAACACTAGGTTTCTTTTTGTAATTAATATTTTCTGAAATGTAATCAGACTAAAAAAAGATAATTTATAGAACCTATCAAATATAAACAATAAAGCTATATTTTTAAATTTAAAGTTATTGTTTTAATTTAAATAATGTATGAAATTTTATTTTATTTTTTTTTAGTAAAGTTATGAATAAATGAATCTAATATTTCATCTATATTGTGTAAAGGGTATTTCGGTGTGCTGAATTCGAACAGAAAGTTTTTTTGTAGCTATTTCTTTTAACGTACTTTATTAAATTATTTTTCAATAAATATTATTTCAAGTAAATTTGTTTTTTACCTTATTCTTTATTTCCCTCTGTTATATAAAAAAGTTATTAGTGATCACCGTGTAATATTTTATTTTACTCTCTGAGCTAGTTGAAAACCTGAAGCCTAGACAGTTAGAAAAGGAAGCATAATGTATTTATATTTATTACACTATATTGAAAAAAATAATACGAACTGAACTACAGAAAACATGTAAAAAGCAGTTATACAATTTGAGCTAAGAGTAGTGCAATTAAATGAACAGTTGTATAGTTTTTAATTATTATACTGTTGTATAATGTATAATTTTTGTTTTGTTTGTACAAACAATACAAGGAGTACCCCACCTAGATATTAAAAAAACAGAATTATATTTTGTAGTTATTTGCGACTGCATTAGCTCGTTATGAACATTTCTTATTTGTTATAGATTATTATTATTATTATATATTTTCTTTTATCTTCTAACCGGAGGATTTTTACCTCTATCGTTATTTATATATAAAATGTTTCTTGTCAACGGCTGCTCCAAAACGACACATGACTAGTATATAATGAAACGTAATAACATTAAGCTTTTATGAAATCAATTTTATTGTTTGTGAAAAAATTTCTTGCTAAAAATTTGAAATTTTTAAAATTTACATAAAAAAACAACATCGAAACGTTTCAAAAGGATCATAAGAAAAAATATTGTTTACATCAGTAATAGACTAAATCTTAATAATTAATGTAAGTAATTAATATCTGTTACAAAGCTGGGGCAGAGTGTACATCACGGTCTAAGGGCCAATTGAGGAAATCCTCATCAGTTACCATCGCTTTCGCTGAATCGAGAATCAACCGAGGGCATCAACAACAATCAACCAAGACATTGAGACCGATTGACGCCAGCGGACTCTGTTGAATAACAATTTACGTCTTAACGGCATCTTAAATTCGATCGTTGAGCAAATAACAATACAAAGGAGAGCAATCATATATAAGAATATTCGGAAAACGCTTTTGTACAAATCATAAAATTATTAAAATGTTAATCCAAATTTATGATAAAAACATGAATTTATGAAGTCCTGAAGTCCTGATATAATAACAGAGTATACTGCGAATACAACATATAACTAATAAACATATATAGTAAAACTGAAAAACTTTATTAACCTAATTAAAGATATAACAGAACTTTAATGCCTAAAAATAATTTAAATGTTTATAAACTTTTAAAACCCATAAGAAACAATTATAATCAATTTAATATGTTTGTTAAACAGAAAAATCAATCATCAAAAAGAAAAATCAATTGTACAGTAATTAAAAGTTCACTAAAATTAATAAGTATTAAAAGTTTCGGGTAGCTAATTCTAAAATGTCACAATTTCTGTAGGATTATCAGTTCAATATTTGAGAGTTTAAAGACTTCAAATTCAATTGATACAACAAAACCAGATAATGAACTTAAAAGGTTTTTTAGAAAACCGTTTCTATGAAAAAAAAAAAAATGTCTTAAAGCATTAAAAAATATGTTCGATACTCATAAGCAAAAAATTAATAATTATAAAACCCAAAATTTATGAAATTAAAAGTTTCTAGTAGAATAGTATTCAAAGCAGATTTTTCTTAAATAATGTAAAGTTGTTCTGTGAAATTTTAAATTAAACAACAACGTTACCCAAAAGCTTGTTGATAGATTACCAAAATTGCAAATTACAACTATAATTATAAGCAATTTGCCGAGAGTAAATTTGCTTCAAAAAAGTATATTTAAAACAAAATAAAATTAATATTAATGTAATGACATACTTAAACAAATAAATGCATAGCAGTGGCATGTTTTTTTTTAATTATAAAAATATGATGTCAAGATTTGATTCTAAGAGAAATATATTGATACTTAAATAAAGTGCTAAATTGATCCCCGTCTACATAAAAACACTGTTAAATTTATCATTATTAAGCATTGTATAGTATTTATAATGTAAATGATGTATCATATTATATTTATTTTTCATTATTATTATATTTATACATAACTTTTACATTTTGCTTATTTACATAAAAGCTAAATAATTATAAATTAACAATAATAAATAAAGGAAATATAATAATTATAGGATTCAGAGTAAACTGCGGTACAAAACCAGATCATGAAAAAGGTATTACAGGTTCGGCGTTCAAAATAAAAAAATGACAGCTTTCCAATCTCGGTCACAAAAAACTAGTTTTCATTTTTCCACTAAAGCAATCGCAATCTGGGTTAATTACTGTAAAACCCAACCAGGATTTTAAGAAACAATGGGAAAAACTGGATGCGGTTTGCGGTCGACCCTCCACTGTTCTAGAAAATATAGTGAACACACAATGAAAATTAATGAAAAAAAAAAAGAAAAAAGAAGCTTTTGATGAAAGCTTCTGCTGAAGCAATTAAATTTAAAAAAATTTGTTTAGTGAAATCGAATTAGTTTGAAAAGGCGTCCAGAAAAAGTCCATTCTGACTGGATTAACATTTTTTAAATCAATAATAAATGTCATAAAATATTTTTTAAATTATAACTCAAGTTCGGTAACAAAATTTACTAAAATCTCCAAAATATTTTATTTATATTTATTAAAAATGCTTAAAGAAATATTTGATAAATACATCAAAATCAATTGCTAATGATTAAATAAACATAAGTTACAAAAGAGATTTTCAACAGTTGAAAGTAATCCAAATTTACTGAAGTTGAAGTCCAAATTTCTTTTGTTTGTTTAAAAATATCTCAGAATGTATGAGAAATAATTTTAAAATAAAAAAAAAAAAAACTTATTAAATAAATCAAAAATTACCTTGTCTCAAAAAATTTTGAAATAATATAATTTAAAAAAAATACTTTACTTTGGATAATAATTATCAATCGAATTTATTTAAACAAATGTCCTTTAATATTTCATAATTATTAGATTTGTAAAAAAAAATTAACCTCCCCGGCGGGGAATCGAACCCCGGTCTCCCGCGTGACAGGCGGGGATACTTACCACTATACTACCGAGGATTGGTGATTGAAAGAGTACAAATTGTTGTATATAATGCCATAGTAATATATTTTTGTAACACAGTTACTCAGATGATCGTTTTTTGAGTCGATTAAATATGAATTCAAACAAATTAGGTATTTATTAAATTATATAAAGTTTTTTTTCTCTTCCAAACCACTACCAAAGGTATAATACGAGTTCCCGGTGGAAAAAAAATGGTTATTTCATTATTTTGATAAAAGCTATATAGGATAACTAGTCGGCATTATTTAGTCTGTCAAATATAGTTAGGGGGAATAAAAAATGGCTGTTGTTTTAAAACGTTAAAAAAATATAATTTTTCTTTTTGGGCCTCCATACCTTTAAAACTAACTACACTAGAAAACTTAATGAAAGGAATATGGTCCGGGTGCGGTCAAAAAAACTCAAATAGTAGAATTATACTATTTTATTGAGCCAACGTTTCGCCCCACGTTGCAGGGCTTCGTCAGGGCTAAAAAAGATACAAACACATAGTTACAAAAGGAAAAAAAAGAAGAGAAAAAAAAACAAAAACATAAGTGTAAAACAACAGGGGTATAAAATGTAAAAAAATAAGATATAATAAGAAAAATGTTTTTCTTATTATATCTTTCTTATTTTTCTTATTATATCTTAACATTTCCTTTTAAAATGTGTTTGTATCTTTTTTAGCCCTGACGAAGCCCTGCAACGTGGGGCGAAACGTTGGCTCAATAAAATAGTATAATTCTACTATTTGAGTTTTTTTGACCGCACCCGGACCATATTCCTTTCATCTTTTCACACGGTCAATCAATAATCTTCCAGTAGAAAACCTAATATTTTCATTCAACATAATATAAAGTAGAGCTAATTTCCTAAAATATATTCAGGAATCATTCGACGGACAGATGTCTATTAGCACTTATAATAAAGCTAGTTTAATGTACTAAAAAGTAGTTTATGACGTTTATCTTCAGAGTAGTTTTCATGATATTAGCGAAAATAAATGCAAAAAATGTTAATTTATCATTGATTGGGAAAAAATATTGGTGCTTAAAAAACTGTATTTAGAAAAATATTGAACATAAAGTAGGTTCATTATTAGAGCTTTATTTAAAGCTTGTTAAACGTACTTGAATACAGTTTGTCATGATTAGTTTCAAAAGTATCGCAGTTTTCATGATTTTTTCTTAAGCAATTAAGAATGTTGTTGTTGTTGATTTTTGCTTAAAGGCGTAAAACCCTCTGGTCATCAACGCCTATGGGATGATAAAAGTAAAAAAAAAATAAATAAATAAAAAAAAAAAATAAAAAATAGAATA
>NW_027111717.1:146509-156597 GCF_000696795.3 Halyomorpha halys
TTTTTCGACTAAAGTGAAGACATGCAGTTTTTTCTGTGGAAATTTGTAAGCCAATAGATATAGACCAGATATAGATATAGATATAACCTTGTACTCGCTTCGGCGGTACATATACTAAAACAATTAAGAATGTTTATAGTTGTGCTCACAAAATTTTGGATTTATGAAAAGAACAGCACTAAAATTAAAGCTAGCTAAATGAACTATAAAGTAATATGTACCATTTATCTTAATAAGAGTAGTTGTGATATTTGACAAAATAAATTGATTTCTAGTTGTTCAGACAAAATATCATATACAAATATCATCATATCCCTTAGAAGATACGTGTCATAAACTGTATCATAGTACATTAAGCTAGCTTTATTATGATTACTGGCAGAAATCTGTACATTTAATACTTCCTGAGGTATAAGTAGACAAATTTGGGGACAAACATAAACACTTATGTTAGAAGTTAGTGTACAGAAAATAAATGAAGTAATAAAGCATGATAATAAATAATTTTTCAATCATTTAACTATTATTTTATTTTATTTCGTTTTATCATTCAACTCTTTGTTTTTTCAAATGGACTTTTGTTAATTAATAATTAAATCAAGAAGAAAGTTAACTTAATGTGTTGCTTATCTGCCTAGTGCTACTTTGTTAATTTTCAAGTTTTTATTATTGTCATTCCGAATATTAACAGAATCTAAATTACCATATATTTTTGGTAGTATAAAATGTGTAAATATTAGTTTTTCAAAGATTTATGATAGATAAGGTTGAAGAAAATTAATATCACTAATACTCGGCCACATAACCGTTTTGTTTCCCCACTACCGAATGTATTGAAGTATTGTATTCATGCATGTAGCAAATAACAAAAATTTATGTTTTCGTTGGAATTGAATTGAAAATTCTTGTTGGTGAAAGCACGTACTAATGAAAATGGCCACATTTTAGCTGCTCATGAGCGGGATGAAACAAAGGAGAAAATAGACAGTTTTTCCTGCTCCTTCATACGTAAATCCGGGAAAGACATATTAAAAACAGTTCAGACAATTCTCATTGTAAATATTTCACAATAATAGCAATAAGCCATCCATCAAATTTTATTTTATAGCCTTTTCTTTTTTCTTACTTGTGTTGTATTAAATTCTGTCATATTTTATTTATTTATTTGTTTAGTACCAGATCGGCCAGGTGGGCCTTACATGGTTGATATAACCTTTACATTTTTTCTTTTGACTATAGAATATGAGGGAGGGTATAGCCTCGTAAGAAAGACACCCTAACTATATACGTATACCTAACAAAACGAACAATTGTAAAAACAAAAGAAAAGTTAATTTGAAAAAAAAATACTAAGAGAGAAAAAAAATAGAAAAATAATAAATAAAATAGAAGCAGTGTGTTAATTAATTAATTAATATCGAATTTATAACAGAATGTCCTGCAGCAGCCTGGGCTTCAGTCTTCGGGTTGAGGTTGGGTTTCCCAGGTTGTAAGTCACTGCTCCTTTAACTGTTGATAAATGGGAGCGGAACTCCATGAACCGTTTTTTAATGTAATCCTCTATCGAGTTCATTTGTAATTCCTGATGCAATTGGCGATTTCTTATGAACCAAGGAGCAACGACTGCGATTCTTAGGACTTTATTTTGAAAAGATTGTAATTTTTTCCTTTTCGTGAAGGATCAATAGCCTGAGAATTGTTTTATATATAATTTATTCAATTTAATTTATTGAAAAACAGGATATTAAGGGCGTTATATAGGGTACTGTTGGTTACATAATATGAAGCATTGACTATTGTGTGAAGGACTAAAGACAGAAAGGATTGGATGCGTTTGACCGTAAGAGTTTTAGCTACCCCCACAGTTATAGTCAGAGTCTAGACAGGTTTTAGCACTGTCCTGAAAGTCATTACTTTTTGTCAGCTGAAAGCTGAGATTGTCTGTTTAGCAATCTATGCAATTGTCCAAATCTTCTCTAATAAGCCATGTATGTCCACTTTATTTTCTAATTCTAAAGAGTAACTACTAACCAGTTATTCAATAATTATAGTTTAATTTAAATCATAAAATTTAAAATCAATTCAACATAACCCAAATATAATTCATACATAATATACAGTAGATATAATGTTTGAGAACATTTAATCGATTCGGCAAACTCCAAATATCTTTCATAGATATGAAGATTTGTTTAAACAAGTAAATTACATATTTGTTATATATATAATCATATAATTACATACTATTGATTTGTTTAAACAAGTAAATTATATATTTCTCTGTATATTACAGTATCCTGTAGTTTTAAAACTATTTTCTATCGGTAACTGTTAGAAGATGGTGGTTGTGAACAAAGAGGAGACCAGTTGGGCCTCAGCAGGGTTTAATTATACGGGTTCCCGCAGGGGTCACGGCTAAGCCCCATTCACTCTCGGCCATTCACTGCCTCCGCTGCAGCACAGTCCAAGCTGCAAGCCTTCCTCTTTGCTATATACCATTTACCCTATATGAAATAAGTTTTCTAATGCAGAAACCGAAAATATCATCAATGATAAACTAATTACAAATAAATATTGACTTGAATAAAAAAATATGTCTATATATAATTTCGAAAATAAAGATTTAAAATATATGTAATCGATACATCTTTTCTTAGTGATAAACTGCAATCTGAATCGTAAATTTTTATATAAGTTTCCAGTATTAGGTTTGACTTACTCACCTTAATAAAATAGTAAATTCATGATCCAAGTCTTTTTAGAAGCATGTTGTGGCTATAGTGGGTACTCAAAATTAAACCCATTAAACCAACGGCCAGGTAAAATGACATAAAACTTAATATTCAGGAATATATGAAATATGTTCTAATATTAATGAATATATTTTTGAAGAGCCCACATAAATTCACTTAATTATACATTCAAATATAATTTTATTTTGAAGCAAAGTGAAATAAATACGGAAATATCATCAAAATACTAGTAAAATATAATTCTTAAATGAATAAACAACATAATGCATGTAAGTGGAAAATAAAATTAAAACAAAATTTATTTTAAACATTAAAGAAAATTGAACTATACATAATATCTTAAACTAATTGAAAATATAAAAAATAAATATTTATGATTGAAAGAAAAATTAATGAATCACAATGTGGAAATTAAAAATGGCTGTAAAAGAAAACTAATCACTACCGAACGTAAAGAAGCTTCGTTTCCATTCAAGAAATGAAAAAAGAAAATATTTCGATTAGTTCAATAAATGAAATCATAGTTGAGCTTATAAATGTAGCCATTCTATGCGCGTCGGAATCAGATAATCATCAACATTAGGATTATAATCATGACCAGCTACGTTATAACATCATTATGTTAACAATTAATTCATTTGAAATTGTTTAGTGCAATGGTTCCCAAACCGTTGACGTATGCGGACCGTGAAACCAAAAAGCATGGTTTAATTTGTGGACCACCCACTAGTTCAAATTGGGGCAAAATAAGGCTTCTCCGGGAAATAAATTGCATTTTCAGGCACTTTTATAGTGCATTTATCTATCAAATAACATTCAAATGTCAGAAAAGGTAAACTATAAAGTAGTTCTAAACACAAGTCTTCATAAAATGGATCTGGGAACCACTGGTCTGGTAAAGGGATACAAAATGATTGACTCTTAAGTTTTTCTAAAGAATTAATTGTTATAGTAATTATATTCTCTTGAATAGCTCACATTTGTGATTATCAATTTCTTTTATAGATTAATAATTGTCCAAATAACATTAAAAAAAAAATTCTTATAGTCCTCTCATATATATAGAACATATTTTTTCACAAATAGGAAGGATTAAAGGTCGACCTTCGGATATTAAACTGGAATGAAGAAATATATAAAAAGAACATGGAAGGGTGACTTCGTTTTTGACATGGATCTATTGTTCTTGTCCTTGTGAGTTTCTTCACGGCGTGAAGGAGAGGAAACGACCCATTGTCAAGAAACCCCCTTGTCTCTTTCTTACAGATCCATTAAGTCGATATCAGGAACCCCGTGAGCTACCAGGAACCATTTGGAGGTCATCTCAATAGTGACAGAAGAATGATTATACCGGGCCCAGGGTACTCTTGTGACGAGGATCTGACACTGAAATCGGGTTGCAATGAGGAATGGTAGGTTCTGAGGTCAGCTCCGTTGCGAATCTGGATCAAGAGAATTATCAAAGGGTATCACTTTTTAAAAGAAATGGATAATTTTGAATGAATAAAGAAAACAGATTTTCTAAAAAAACAACAGGCCTAGAATTAAATCCTAAATATTTTATTATATTTAAATGTATATGTATATGTGCATATAAATATGAATAAGAAAAATGAGAGGCAAGTTCGATTTAAATTGGTCATGTTCTTCCAAGCGGAAGAACTTAGAGTGTAGTTTCACTCATGGAAATGAGTCAAAAAATACTTAAAATCTCATCGTGAGCCCAACATGAATTCTAATTTAGACAACATAAAATGAATAATAAACGTGTAAAAATAAAATAAATTAATATCAACAGGTTGATCATCCAAGCATTTTATTTCATAATTTTGGCTCATCTACATGTTTGTAATGGTTTTATTTTTTATTTATTTATTGATATTTACAACTGTAATTAAAACATTAAAACACAAAAAAAAAATTAAAACATACAACAAGCAAATTTGATCATAATGACATAATGATAATGATATGATACAGCATGTAGAGAAACTACTCAGTAGTAGAACTCTAAAAACGTTTTACAATATAAGGTCACCATCTTCTTTTCAGGCGCCTCGGAGGATTGTCAGGAATGGAAGAGGATGCAAGGTTAGAAACTAGGGGGTTTGAGTGGTTAGGGATTTTATAATGAAAGGAGTGATATCTGGTTCGGGCTAGATCGATTACATTGGGAAAATTAAGGTCTTTATGTATGATTTTACTTGTAACAAAGTAAGGAGCATTGAGAATTTTTGAGGATTGGAAAAAAAAATTTAAAACCATATTTTTATCATTCCACAAACAATAATGTTGGTTTAAAACATTATTGTTTACATTTTATTGCCACTATTAATCACTAATTAATTAGTGACGTTTTAGTCTAATTGTATTACAAAAAGATTAAATATGAAAATATTTACTATCTCAAATGGTGAATTAGCGAATCTGGCAAGAGGATATATTTTTTAAAAATATTATGTGCAATGCAATAGGCTTAGAGTTTAGATATACTAGAAAATCTTGTAGTGAGATATTATTAGAAAAAAAATCCGGTAAAAAGCCTATTGATTGTGGATTCGCTATAAGCCATGATTCTTAAAGCTTAGGAGAAAGCCAAGCCGGTAGTCTTTGAAACCTCCCTCCTTTAGTTTTTTGCAGGCGATTTTTTTTTTTTTTAATTCCGTGCTCTCGGCTAAGAAATTCGATACTCCTGACGGCTTTTCTATGGAATCCGTTATTTTTATTACTTATATTTCACCGCAGTTGCAGATAAAGGTGTTAAAATCTCGACAGATTTGGAGAGTTAAAATAATGAAATAGTTTAAAAGAATCTTTAGGAGATAGATAAAATCTATGGTATTTACATTTTTAGGAAGCAAGAGAAATTCCATAGGAGTTCTTTACCCGATCAACCTTGTGTTTATGTAATTTCGATTTTATCTTCCTTGTGTAAGGTTACAATATATCCATCGAAATGTCAATGCTGAGGCAGAAAATTTTTTTTTTTGTAAAATTTCACACTTTCAGAGTATTGGTCTGCCTAAATACCAAATATATAGGTTAACAGTAAACCCTTTTTTTTAATTAGACGATCATTGATTGACAGCACGTAAATTAAAAAAGGAAGATGGCCCGGGAGCAGTCATAAGAACTCCAATAGTAATTAAAATATTTATTGCACCATATTTGTTGAGCTAACGTTTCGCCCCACTTTGAAGAGCTTCTTCACGGATAAAATAGATTTTATTTTTACAAACAACTAAAATATAACAAAGTATGAGCACACATGTCATGAAATTAAAGTAAACAAAGATATAGCTAAAAATAATTTTAATTATATGAAAGTTTATAAAAATGAACTAAATAAAATGATAATAAGATTTACAGTGAAAAGTATAAATAAACAAGAATCACAAAACGGTATTAATACACATACAAATCAAAGGAAATTAATGAAAACGAAAATAATAACTAATAATAATTAGATAAAAGATAAATATAACAAATACAGCACACTCTAAAAGTCGGAAAACATTTTGTTATAAAAACTTTAATTATAAAGTAATAAAAGTAAGTATAAGGTAGAAACATCAGATGAATATAAAAAACACATAAAATAAGTAAATTTATGTACCGCTATTCAATTTTGTATATTTTCTTTCCTTCACTAATTATATTTATTGTATCCATTCTTTTAATTGTATTACATTTATTGTATTTTATCTAAAAGATTATTCATGATCTTTAGTTTAACATGTTAAAGCGTTTTAAATGGAACAACTCATTTTAAATGGAGAAATGTTTCCTTCATTTACCAAGTTAAAACGATATAAAATTTAACATATTTGGGAGTCAGTTACTGGATCTGTTAAATAGAGAATGACGTCACGCAACCGAACAGCTCAGCTTGTCACCATTTTGTTTGTTGTAGTAGTAACAAGCAATGTAGTATTGTACATATTACTTGGTCATAGATTGTGTTGGATATTTTTATAAATAATGAATTAATGTCTGACAATGATTCTCTTCCTCACAAGCTAGAAGATCAACAAAACTCTCAGTGGCCAAACTTCCACTTTTCACTCAATTTAGGTATGTTATAATAAATTATTTTAATCAAAACTTATAAGTAAACAATAACATGAAGTTGTGGAAAGGTTATAAAACAAGTTGCTCAGAAAATCCGCTAGGAGCTCTTATGCATTTAATAATTAATATGACTTTAAATAGGGTTGCTCACAACCCTATACTGTAATACAAATAATAAAATATTTAATACAAATTATACCCCTTATATATATTTTTATATAATTTCTCCGCCTTATTTTGTATATTTTTGTATATTGTCTACCTACATTGTAGATCTTTCCTTAATCCTCTGCCCTATGGAATTCTATTCCCTCCTCTATTCGTAGTTCTAATACCCTTCCAATCTTCAAATCACGTATCTTCGACTACTCTCTGTCCACCCAATCCCGGAAGAATAACGATTGAAAGTTTCAAATAAGGTTTATTTATTCTCTGTATTTTATGTTTCAGAATTTCGTTCATGCTTGTAAATATGTATATTTGCAAAAATAGTACCTTTCATTTATTATTTTTAATTTCAATTTAATTTCTTTTTTATTTTTATTTATTATCAGAAGTATTAGTCATCTTTATGCTTTATGCTTGAAAAATATATGTTTATTTTATTTGTTCTATTCCTATTTTATATATTCTGTTAATTATTATTGTTCATTTTTATCTTTTCAAATTCATTATTTTATTATATTTTAATTTAATTTTTATTTTGTATTTTACTTTAAGGCACTAAAGCCTAATTTTGACGCCTGTGTATTATTCAAAGGGATCAATCCCAGAATTAATAAAGAATATTATTATTATTACATTTAATGTTTTCTTATATTTCCTAAAATTATCTAATTTTAATATCATTTTATATCTTTTTTCTTTCAAAAGTAACGTCATTTGGTAACCGTCGTATCCCCCCCCCCTTCCACTTCCTTGTTTATATGTACCTTACATTCACCGCTTAGTGCTTATTCTAAGCTATCCGTCATTCAGGAATGTGGGAGTTAGGACAGCGATGAAATGAAAATAGGTTTCGTTCATTATTTTTATTTATTTCTGTCCTTTATTTTATTCTTATTTCCCCTATCTTCCATTTTTATTATGTACTGTATTTTTGTATTTCCCTTTTACCTACATTTTATATATTATTATTTCCATATTCATTAATTCTCCTATACTTTCTAATTGGACACAATTTTTTTTATTTATACTTTTCACTATACATATTATTTCTATTTTCTTCTGTTCAATTTATATAGACTTTCACATATTTTAAATCATTGTTAGCTGTACTTTAGTTTGCTTTTATTTTATGTTATCTATTCTGTTACTTTTTTACATTATTTTGGTTGTCTTTTTTAGCCCAGAAGAAGCCCTGCAAAGTGTGACGAAAGGTTGGTTCTCAATGGAATATATTAATTACTATTTGAGTTCTTTTAACCGCACCCAGACTATCTTCCATTATATCTATTTTTTTTTTGTTTTAACTCAAGCATTTCTTCGAGGAACTAACCATATAGTGAGAATGTCAAGATTCATTTCGGACCTGCTGACAAAATTCGACAATATCATACATATTCATCATAAACCATTCAACTTGTCTCGAATTTTTTTTTGAAAGATTATTGTTGATCAGCTACTGAATTATATTAAATTATGTATGGTAATTACAAACCTCTAAACCATGGTATGTACAGATAAATTCATCAACATAAATATGCGGAAGAAGCTCATCTAATAAACATCATCAATGTATCATATACTTTTTTTTAAAGCCATTAGGGTGTTGGCTGACAGAGGAACAAACAAAAAGAACAACAGAATACAGGCCACGTGCCAGAACTGAATTGTTTATTACCTATTAATAAAGGGTACATTTACATCTGCGATGAGGATTACATAACGACTCGTAGAGTGGTTTTGATTCATAGCTCTGCTGTGTCCGTCTAATTGCTTCAATGGGTCGTCCACATCTATCAAGGGAACACGATACCGCGGATCATGACCTAGATTGTACCTCGTCCTCTTGGAGAATCACTCTCTGGGTCTTATGGACAAAATAGTTATTTGTTATCATTTAAGGTAAAAGACTTACGCAGCAGTTTTTGTTAGTCCTATCTACAGTGAAACCTCTCCATAAAGGAATATCCTCTTAACGGACAACTTTATTAAGGTCCCGGAATGAGGTACAAATTTAATGGATTTGAGTCCATCTATTATGGAAAACTGTCTAAAACGGACGCGTAAACCAATCGTATTCCAATTATAACTTTTCACTTCTCTATAACGGACACAAGATATAAAAAGTTATAGTTCAAAACCACGATCCAGGATTGATAAGTATTGATGGGACTGAGAAATATTTATTTATTATATATCATACAGTGTATATATCATTCAGTCATTAAAAATTAATCCAAAAACCAATTTAAAAAATCCGTCAATAGAACTTTATCGTATTTTTCCGAGACTATAGTGCCAATTTTCTATTAATAAAAATAATCTTCAAAATTCAACATACTGTCCACAAATTTCTTCTACCACCAATCAATGCGTCCTACAAGACGGTCGAGAGGAAATGTTCTTAGAACGATACACTGATTTTTTTTTTCTTTTTAAATAATACAGAATTGTATTATTTCTTTCGAACTTACCAGGTACCTTAGCTTAATTACATTTTTTTGTATTTTTTATATAAACCCCTTATTAAGGGACACCTCTATATAACGAATAAAAAGCATGTTACCCTCGGGTGTTCGTTATATAGAAGTTCCACTGTATTTTCCTGTATATAGTGTATGTAAAAAAATAAAAATCTTAGTTTCGGTCTGGACTAAACGGATACTTTTTCATCTATTCACGTGTTCCAAAGGACCTCGTTCCAGTCTTTTGAGCAACTCTTTTTTATAACGGAAAACCATGGTTTCCTTATCATTTACACGCTATTTCTTATAAATCTATGGATTAGAAGCTGCCCATCTGTGAAGTGACCCTACTGAAAAATATATCTCACTCTCTGTGTTAGTCTAAACCACATTTTATTTTTATATAATATTATTTTGATACAAACACCTCGTACCAAGAACAAAAAAAAAAGAAACTCTGGAATTTATAGATAATTTAAAAGTAAAAGATTTCATAAAATATTATAGGTTCGAAATTTTTTTTTTTTTTATTATTTATTTATTGTAATTTACAACTGTACAAAATAATACAACAGGTAAATATGTAGTATGTTTCATATACACTTGAAAATCTTGGGAAGGAACCACCCATTGG
>NW_027111717.1:157410-165190 GCF_000696795.3 Halyomorpha halys
GCAATGCTAAGGAGCTACATACAAATCAAAATTTAAATGTTTTCACACTGTAATTGAAAGTCTAAATTTCACTAAAAAGATATATGAAATTATCTTCAATAACTGGAAGATCTTACCAGATTCTAAGTTAAATATTTGCATTTGGTATTTCTAGTACATTTATTACGAAGAAAACATTTTTTGTAAATGGAAATATGTATTGTTAAGACCTAATTGAAAACCAAATAACTGGTGAGAATACAAAGCTATCATTAATTCAAATCTTTAAACTGAATCATATATGAATACATTAGGTACAAAAGTTTATATATAATAATGTATTAGTTATTTAATAAATTATTTTTAATAATAATAAACAAATCTGTTTATTAAAATTTAATCATGGTTCTTATATATTTTTTTTAAACGCCTTTAATGGTAAAATTGGCCCTTCAGCTTTTCAGTATGTTTTCACCAACTCCTTCAAATTAATGTAAGATCAATCATCTATATATAGGGTGTTTTTTTAAGCCCGATAGAACTTGAAATTGTAAAAAATAACACAAAAAATTAAATTGTAATCAAAATTTTTTTTTTATTCGAAAGATCAATACGTGACATTAACATTTGAAAATGATTTCGGGCATATGGGCACCGCGGCTGTTCTTGACGAAGCGCATTCTGGACGTCCAATTTTGGGCCACTTTTTCGAGCACTGCTGGCCGTATGTCACGAATAACACGAACAATGCTGGCCTCCAAGGCGTCAATTGTTGCTGGTTTATCAGCATAAACCAGTGACTTCACGTAGCCCCACAGGAAATAATCGAGAGGTGTCAAATCGCACGACCATATGCGGCAATTTTGCTTATTAACAAACCCGTTAAGCCAAAAATGCGCCTCATCGCTGAACACAATTTTACAGAATGCGCTTCGTCAAGAACAGCCGCGGTGCCCATATGCCCGAATCATTTTCAAATGTTAATGTCACGTATTGATCTTTCGAATAAAAAAAAAATTTTGATTACAATTTAATTTTTTGTGTTATTTTTTACAATTTCAAGTTCTATCGGGCTTAAAAAAAGACCCTATTAAACAATTAAAGGATGTGTATATTTTTTAGAGCTTATTAGATTTTGTATCACTTAGTTGAACTATTTATTGCATAAGTTATGTATTTGTGAAATTCACCCTTTTTACAAAACACCGAAGGTAAGTAATAAGTAATTAATTAACTATTTTTGTTGTGTTGTATAAGCTATATCAGTAATTTTTTTTTCATGACAAAAATCCATGGATCCACCTATATTTAACAGCCTTGTAGAGGAACTAGTTTTATTTTAAATGAAAACTCTTGAAATAATTACCGATATATATAATAAAAATATTATTTTAAGAAAATTAGATAGGTTTGGACCGTAGTCTGTGAGCTTAGGCAATCAGCTCTCTACCCACTATACTACCTCCCACATCTAGAAACGATTCGAATAATATTCCAGACATTAGACTAAGATTACTTTATTTTAGTTATAAAAACTTAGATGATTGTCAATAATGAATTAACTTGTTTATGATAACTAGAGACCGAATTATTGTGCAGTAAAATACGCGAAATATATAAAACACCCAAATTCTGTAAAAATCAACTTTATTGTGTAATTTATTATACATGTAAAACTTATCTAATATTGTTAGAATCAAAATAAAACCCAAAAATACTTAAATCAAAAATAAATATTTTTAACTATCATAATTTTGAGATTTTAAAAGGAGCTACGTAAAAATGAGTATTTAAAATATCAAACATTGTATTTTACATTTACAAATTATGGAATTCTTTATTATTTGCAATTTCAATATTGTAATTTTTTTACATAAACACATAAGATCCATTGAAGAATGGTGTCAAAACTGGAGAATCAAAATAAATTCTACCAGATCACCTTTACTCTCCGTTGTAAACTTCTACCCTCCTGTACTTTTTTAAACATTCCACTAACGCCTGTTGAACAGATTCGATACTTAGGACTCCATCTTGAAAAGAGACATACTTGGAATCCCCATACAAGATTGAAAAGACAAGAAACAACTCGCAGTTTCGATTACTACAACACCTTGACAAACGCTCTAAACTTCTCATTTACCACAAAAACTATACTATGATGATCAGACCAATTTGGACATACGGAATTGAGTTCTGGGACTCCACCAGACCATCAAATTCCTCCCGCATCCAATCCTTACAACCCAAAATCCTCCGTAAAATCCTTGATACCCCTTATTACGTCACAAATCCACAAAGACCTTAACATCCCTTTCGTTACAGATTTGGCCCGAAATAGATATGCGTTCTTTCATTCCAAACTCCTTACTCATCCTAACCCATTAGTTCTTAATCTCTCATCCAAAACAGTCCCTCATAATCCTCCGAGGCATCTGAAAAGAAAATGCCCATGGAACCATTTAATTTAAATTAATGTTTGAAGTACCACCATTGGGTGGTTCTTTCCCAAGACTATAAAGTGTTCGAAACCTTCCTCAGATTACTTATTGTATTTTTTTTTTAAACAGTTGTAAATTTCAATAGATAAATAAATAAAAATATTGTAATTTAATTTTTTTCCAATTTTACTAAACTAGAAACAAAGTAAGTACCAATACCAAAATTTGATTCTTTTGATTTTAGTATTTTCAATGCATCAAAGATCAAATTATTATTTTAAGCTGTAAATACAATTCAAGCTTAAAACCTTAATTATATTACAGTTAGGGCCAACTCCTGATTTTCTAAAACCGTGGAAATCACCGTGCCACCATGTCTAGTGGCCAAGATATGAACAATTGAACTCGTACCATCTTTTACAAGGAACACAAATTTATGAATTTATAAGATCATTTTATAGCTAAACCTCAAATATCAAAATGTGCAATTTATAACAAGTATCAATAGAATTTCTTTTTCAAGATCAGAATTTCTGTATAAGTTTGGCTAAATTTGAAGCTAGAGAACAAAAGATATAATTGCACGAAAGTCCGGTATCAAATGATAACCCTCTACATGTGTTTTGGTATTACAGTGGAACCATCAATAGGTTAGCTTATAGTGATTGTACCTTGCCTGCCTGTTGAGTGCTTACACAGTGAATAACTGCCCGTATACTTGTGTATGCAGGGGCCGCCGTAAGGGAACAAGTGGTGAAACGGTAATAAATAACATTTTGAAATTCAGTGAACACACGGCGAACATCGCTCGGCTCATACCGAACGAGGTTCACCTCATGGGAAACCTCTTAGCACTTACGGCCTGAATTTCAATTGCCCTTTTGAAAAAATTATTGCACCTACAAAATGAGCCGTCAGTAGCAATGAGTAAGTAGGTTTTGGCCTTATTTTCGGTTAAAAAGTAAAAATATTATTTGTAAAAAATATAATATAATTCGGCATTGTTCTTCCTACTGACTCACCCGGGTTAAAGGACAATGATAAATTGCTCTAGATCCAGGGATTATGGATGTTCGAGGTTAATAGGCGCACCAGAACCTATATTTCTTTTCAGAAGCTTTGGCTTCCACGAACCACACTTCTGGACATCTATGGGCATCCTGAAATACCACACCACTATTCCCAATTATATTACATAGAGTAGTTATCACTACACTCGATGCGAGTTATCTCCAGTAGGCTGACGGGCCTCGCGTAACCGGTACTTTCGAGGCTAAGAGACTTTCCATCACGAGTGGTCACCCGTTTAGGGCGGTCACCAATCCCTTGATGTTACTTAACTTGATTAATTATATCAAGCACCTTAGTACACTCGACCATCCAGCCCCCTATTTCAATATTACGGTAAAATCGAGTTTCTTTGTCTATAATACAGGATTTCTATCATTTGTTAGCTTTACAAAATTTTTAATACCTTTATCAATCCTATTTTTCCCTTAATTTATAAATCAATATTCTTGCAATATAGCAACCATATAAAGATAGGTGCCTATTAGTCTCTCTCTTTTTTATTTAACTCTTCCTTAGTCGTTTTGCCTAACTACTCTTTTTATTGCCTTACTAAATGGCAAGAGATAACATATTTCTGTGAGATCTTTTTACCTACTTTGAGGGATCTCTGTTTACAGCCCTGATGATGACCTACAACGTAAATCGAAAGGTAGCAGAAAATATAAATAAATAGTAGTTACTATTTTTGCTTCATTCTTGACCACAGCCCTATCTCCTTTAAATATATTAAAAGTATTCTCTATCTTATAAATATAAATACATTTGTATACGAACAAATATGACTTCTGTTCTCTAAATAAATAAATAATTATATTTTTAATCACGTATTCAGGTTCCACAGTCTGATAAGTCGTAACTAGCAACAAGGTTGATAGTTCTTAGAACTATCTCGTTCATATATCTTCGAGGACTACCGAATACAAACTAGTACCTGCGAGCTCCATACTAAACAATTTCCAAATCGATGAGCCCAATAAGATAGCCTTCTTCTTGTTTCAGAGAGGCATATCGTAAATCTCTGTAAGTTCGTGACCGCGGCGGCCAATTTACTATAATCAATTTCAAGTCCTCCTCAACGCCGAGGGACTTCGAGGTCCGGCTAATTCAGATAATTTTTCCACAATATCTGCATACTGATGAATACATTACTCCTAGCCCTTTTTACTCCCAGCACTTATTGTTTTTTCTTCAGTTTCTGTGAACGCAGAAGTCTCTTTTTTTTCTTACTCTCCCTTAGTCGGTTTTTCTTATTTGCCTTTCTCCTCTTCTTATTGCAGTGCATGTTTGCGGGTTGTATTAAATGACCGGAGATAAGTTAGGACCCCGTCTTACATATTTTCGTGAGATCTTTTTGCTCTACCTTGGCGAGTTATGGCAAACGATCCGGACTCTCCTTACCTCAGCTTTATGATCCTGTTTGTTTTTCAATTTTCTTTTTATAAACTAACTACTCGGCGGTGTATGTTGTCTAATCAACGTGTCTTAATGAGAATAAATATTTTACTTTTGAAAGCAATATAGTTAGACGGCTTATTTAAGATTTTCATCATCGCCATCTCTCATCGCTTTTTCAAATAATTTTCGTGCCTATTTTAATTTCAACTTTATTTATTTACTGTCCACCTTTCTATTGAACAATTTTTTTAAAATAATTTACATCCATTATGGGGCCATAACAGAGCATTAAGTTCTGCGAAAATAGGGATTATAATAATATTTTTGCCAAAGATTCATGAGGAGGCCCCTCACCTCCAGATATTTTCTGGTAGAATTCATATGGAACGGACATATCAAAACAACAAGATAAGTATATCACCATATACCTTCAAGTGCCACTGGTAGAAAAAGGTAATATTCAATTTCAATTCAATTATGTAACCATGTGTAATGCAACCTATTAATTTAATATTTTTCTGTTTTAGGGGGGATCGGGAAAAAAAAAATAATAGACGTTTTTTACCCTGATTTTTAAATAACACTGTATTCACACATGACATCAAATCATCATAATTATTAATAAGCAGATTTTTTTTTTCTGTTGTCCAAACACTATAAAACAATTAACCAAGCCATTTAGAATCCAACAGGGAGATTGAATATTGTAATCTATAGTATTCAATTTATTGAAATATAATGAAATGAAGTTTTTATGAGATCGCCACGACCGTATCTCAAAAATTCATAGTGCGAAATTATATGGAGTATTTCTGTGAATTATTGATTTTTACTTCTTTAATTTGCTTTGGCTCCAGCGTTCAATGAAGGAAGTAATATTTTTATTCTAATAGGTGGTTATTTTGTAGCTAACTTACTCTATTTTAAATTATGTTCTATTAGGGTTTCTAGTATTGTATATAGTTTTTAAGATATGAAGCTCCAGATGAAAAGTTAATTTTTTGGATGTTTTTAAATAGCTGTCATTTTTATTTCCCATACCTATACTAGGCCGACTCATCAATTTTGGCTAATAATTATATATAATTTTCATTCAAGTAATTCAAAATTGGGGTGAAAAAACTGACTTTTTTTTCCGAGCTATTAACACTAAAAAAGGTTTGGTGGCACTGAACTACATTTTCGGTAAAATATATCTCTCCCTTATTGCTAGTATTTATTTCTGAAACACCTTAAAACAAATGAGATGTTCAAATAAATACAATTTTTAAAAATGACACTTCTGCTTCTTAAAAAACTATTATAAGATTTTACATGTTTGTTAATTAAGTTCAAAATATATGTTGGTAAAAAAGAGTAAGGTACGATGCTACTAACTACGAGAACCCAGGTTGTTAAACTTGAAGAACAAAGAAATTGTCTTCTGTTAAAGTGTAGTCGTGAGTCAATTCTGTGGGTCCCGGAGCCTTCCTGGAGTCCACCCGACCCCATAAATTGGGTAAAAATCTGGCGGTCGAGGTTAATTTTCATCACATCACCTCCTTGCACAACCGTTAGTCCTTCCTTAGAAAGACTACACACTCAACCAACGGTTCATGGGTTGTAGCGGTACAGATATTAATTTTTAAAAAAGGAAATAAAACAAGAAAAATCCCTTCTCTTTGGGTAAAAACGGTTTTTTGAAGAATCCACACATACCACTGTTAAACATCAATTTTATTTTACAATATCTATTTAATTCAAGTTAATATGGGAAACTCTACTTTAGCTAATTTATTTTTTATCATAATTTGCATAATATGTGTACTAGGATATGGATATGGTACGGATATCGTCGGTCTACATCACAGATATTTTAAATACCAATTTCTAAACCCTAAAAATAATAGTAAAATACTAATAAAAGGTTTGTAAAAATATTTTAGCTATGTAAAATTATTTATATACAAAAAAAATCAAAGAGAACAAATAATAAGAATTAGAAAAACTGGACGCAGTAAATGTTTAAATCGTTTTTTTTATGCGAGACTATACGCTTAGGATTATTAACAACTGTGAAATTGGATATAGATATTCAAAAGAAAATTAACTAAATAGACTTTGAATTGTTAATAATTTTAGAACTTTCAGACTGGCCGCGTGTGGGCATTTAATAATATTATATTATGTGGCTTAATTGTAGTGCTGAGATAAATTTGATAAAATATATACATATAATAATAGTTGTTCCCCTTCCGATGGAGAAACCGTTGATAGTTCAATATGTGCTTAAGATAAATGGTACAGCTGCTGTGGATATGAAATGGCTAGATGATAGATAACTTTTTAATATCCTTTTAGGATGATATAATCTAATCCTTCATATAGCTTACTTAAGACGGTATAGAAAAGTCAACTTCATGTCTATAATTTGTGTTCACTTCTTAATCTAAGTTTGTTTGCTGCCTTTGTAAGTATGTCCATGAGTGTGTGGTATTAAATCGAAACATTAATCATAAGTGTTGTCATTTTTGTAGGAAGATAGTCCGAGTGGCGGTTAATAAAGGTTTAAAAATAGCAAAAGAAAACTATTTATTGTTAACCAACGTTGGCACCAACTTTGCAGGGTTTCGTCAAGACTAAATGAAAAAAAAAAACAAGATACAAACATTTTAGAACTAACAAAACATTAAAATAAAAGCTTTTCAAACTATTTCTATGTTGGAAGATTATTGATTGACCGTGTGTAAAGATGAAAGGAATATGGTCCGGGTGCGGTAAAAAAAAAAAAAAACTCAAATAGAAGAAAAATACTATTTTAATGAGCCAACGTTTCGCCCCACGTTGCAGGGCTTCTTCAGGGCTAAAAAAGATACAAACACATAGTTACAAAAGGAAAACAAAAACATAAGTGT
>NW_027111717.1:165555-169110 GCF_000696795.3 Halyomorpha halys
TTTTTTTTTTTACCGCACCCGGACCATATTCCTTTCATATTTCTATGTTTATGAATAAAACTAAAAAGAATTAACCAGGTGTGATAAAAGTTATAAAAACAGATCTAGACAAATAAATTGTAGGAGACAACTCATTATTAAAATTAGTTATAAATGTGTTAAAGAGGTAGATATAAAAGATATAGTTGAGGTACAGTGATATGTAGAAGGGGGATATTAAGAAAATTTATTTTAAAAAACACAATAAAAATAAGGATAATTTAATGAGTAATCGCCTACAATTTATTGGGTTAGTTTGTTATTTATCGGGAATAGATCGGTTTTAAGAATTTTTATCACAACTGGTTCATTCTTTTTTATATACCTCATAAAAATAACATTTGATATGAAATGCTTTTACTTTAATGTTTTGTTAATTCTAAAATGTTTGTATCATTTAGCCCTGACGAAGCCCTGCAAAGTGGGGCGAAAGGTTGATTAACAATAAATAGTTTTCTTTTACTATATTGATAGCTTTATTGAACGACACCTAGGCTATCTTCCTACAATAGGGGTATTCATGATGTGTTAAATGTAAAATGTTTTCCCACGTTAAATGTTATAACTATAAGATTGTGAGCAGCCCTATTTGAAGTCATGTTAAACGTTAAATGCATAAGAGTCCCTAGCGGATTTTCTCTGCAACTTGTTGTATAAGCCTTTATGTTTATAACCTTCCTTCCAGACCCTCATGTTATTGTTTACTTCAATTTTGATTTAAGTAATTAATTACAACATGGCTAGAGCGAGTGAAAAGTGGAATTTGTGTGAAAGTTTAGCTTATGAAATGAAATGAAAAAATAACTTTATTCTGGGACATATGTCCCCTAAGAATAATTACATGGTTCATATAGTGAGATTTTTATCTGGCGAGCGTTTACAAATTTTTAGGTAGTAGACTGAAATTACATTGTTTTTTTTACTGTTTTTTTTTTCTCAAATGTATCATTAAAATTATCCATTCTGGTTTAATAACAGGAATATGAATACCACAAACACACGAAAGAACTGAGCTGTCACACCAACAAAAATGGCGGCAATCTCAACTGGTCTATTGTGTGACGTCATTCTCCATTTAACAGACCAAGTAACAGACTCTCAGCCATGTTAAATGTTATTTCGTTTTACCACGGTAAAAGAAGGCAATTTTTTTCGATTTAACATGAGTTTTTCCATTTAACACGCTTTAACATGTTAAACCAAAGATCATGAATACCCCTAATGTACTTCATACGGTCAACCAACCAATTCTAATATTAACATTTTTATATTATTTAATATACGATTGGAATAATGGCAAGGACAAGCAATTTATGAAGATGTATATTATCAAATAAAAGAACGTAGAAGATAGGTTCATTTATCCATTTAATTAACAGAGAGTAATGTTCTTATGAAAAACAATGACTTAAAAAACATTCCATACATATTCTAAAAACATATGCCAGGTACATGGGTTAGAATATTATCGTTTGTATTTATTTTATTGCCTTATTTTATTTTAGAATGTTTTTCTGAAAACTCGATTTCGAAATTACCTCTTCTTAGGGAATGGTTATTTGAGACGATCAAATGAAATATAAACTATTCTTGAAGGTTATTGAACCAGTTTGAGGACTAAAGCTACCACGGGCGTTGTAGGTTTCAAGAATTCCTTTTATTTTCACACAAGAGGTGCCTCGGATGACATATGGAAGCTGGTCCTATAAAATTTCTGTTTAATACGGAACTGATTCGTTAGAGGAATGATAAAAAAAATAAAAATAAATAAACTAAGAGAAGCACATAAAGAGTTAAAGTTTAATAATACGAGAAGCCAACGGGGGCAGTGGAGGTTTTTTGCTGTGGAAATTATAAATTCAAATGTGGCCCTCGACAGTGGACTTTTATGTGAAACCGGATAGATTTGTGCCTACCTGCTCTCCCGGTCCCGGTAGCACTCCGTCCTAGTAGGCTAGTACACATTAGTAACTCTCAGCTACTAACATTATGTATCTCTAACTGCCTGGCTTATCTCAGCGCTCTCTGACATCTTTATATTTGACTTTATGAAGAAGAGAAGAGGTTTAAAAACAAGTAAAAGATCGTCACTTGAACAAGGAAGAGGTTCTGTACTGTAAAACAGCTTAAACATTGATTCGTAAATTATACCACGAAGTTGAATGTAACAGGCCTAAATCTTTCTTTAGGGGTATTCATAATATTGTGTTAAATGTAAAATGTTTTACAATGTTAAATGTTATACATATAGGATTATGAGCAACCCTATTTAAAGTTATGTTAAATGTTAAGTGCATGAGAGCTCCAAGCGGATTTTTTTAGTAATCTTTTTGGAAGGAAAGAATTACCTCTTGTTATTGTTTACTAATAAGTTTTAATTACAGTAATTTGTTACAACATGCCTAAAGTAAGTGAAAAGTAGAAATGTAAAGAGTTGGCTACTGATTATCTTGTTTTAAAAATTCCAAAACAATACTAAGACTATGAAAGCACAAACTACGTGCAAGTAAACTAACACGACGATGTAAAGCTCATTTGGTCTGTTGCATGACGTCATTATCCATTTAACAGACCTAGTATCAGACTCTCAACCATGTTATATGTTATATCGTTTTAATATGGTAAAATAAAGAAATATTTCTCCATTTAACACGCTTTACCATTGTAAACTAAAGATCATGAATATCCCTATTATACCCTTAAACATTGGCTTACTTACTTATTTTTTTTTTTTTAATATTACTACTAAAATAGCAACGAAAACAAGATTAATAGATAATGAAACTGTTAAATATGACCCGAAATAGCTTTATAGAGTGTATATCGCGCCCATATGTATTTTAACCATTTTATTTAAAATTTAAATTTTATGTATTTACTAGAAGATCCGTTTACTAGAAGATGTATACTTCGCTATTGCTATATTTAAGGATATTACAATAATTGGACACCATTGAAACACTGATGTCAATATATATATTATAGATGAAGTGATAAGACGGTATCTATAGTAACATAAATAGTAATAGCTAATTTCATTGCATAATTAGGTGATTTTATTTTAGACAATTTGATCTAAGACATTGTGATGTAGACATGATCTAAGACATATACACAGTTTTTATATAACAACCCTCATTGTGCTTCAATATCATTGCTGTATTGAATTAACATAATAAAATATGTAACTAATGATATAATATAATAATCTAAAATAAACATGGAATGTCTGAAAAAGTGAATAAGGAAGGAACAAGATAGAAGAGATATGTAGGTGTAGGAAGAGTTAAGAAATTTGTTAAAAAGACATAGAACAAACTGACTTGGGCAAGGTAATTCCATTATTTTCATATGGGCTCCAAGCCACATTGGCATTGTTGGTAACGAGCTTGCAGACAAAGCTGCCAAAGAGGCACTCGCGCTCCCTGGCCGAGGGACTGCCGTTCTTACCCCATCAGAACTCAGTACACCCCTTAAACTACAAATATTAGAAAAATGGCAGGCCAAGTGGGATGA
>NW_027111717.1:169865-175261 GCF_000696795.3 Halyomorpha halys
CCCCCCCTGAAGTGAAAAAAATATTAAATTAATATTTAATTATTATTAAAGTACTGCTATAATTATATACAATTTTCTAAAAATTTTGGTTTCATTCGTCTTTTTCGTGCTGAAATATCACGACAAAAACTATTGACTATGGCTCACCCCATAGTTTTGATCCTGGGTACGTCGTTGGGCATACAAGTACAGAAATACGTTAAACCATGCGAAAATAGTTACCGGCATGTATGTTTAGATTAAATAAATAAGGTAGAAAACAAGAAAGGAACTACATATTTGTAGAATAAAATTACAAGATAACTAGTGAGAAACAAATAACTATAAAAACGAAACGTAAGAAAACTGTAGAAAATATAGTTACATAATATAATTATCATAATTGATTTAATAATTAATTTTATGATATAATTTTCGAAATTAAAAACTTACATAATACTATTAAGATACCAAACGCCAAAAAAAAACTTTTAAATTTAAACCTAAACGTTTTCGACTGAGTACTTCTGGCCAAGGTAAATAAACTAATGTCCATCGAAATATTATCAAGAATTGTAAAAAGAAATGTCTTTCAGGAGCTTAATCTCTATCGTGGTTGGAGTAGATCTAATTGAAAGGGAAGCTGGAAGAGAATCGCTATTGAAAGACCAGTAGTAATTAAAGGTTGTAATTAGTGAAGAGGTAATGGACAATCTGGTAGGGAAGCTATGCAGGTGTCCAAGCCTACGGGTCTACAGGTGCTAATGTGTCCTTAAAGATATTGATTGCCTCCATGAAGCAGCTAGCTGATTGCAATCCCAACCGATAATTACGGAGGGTAATCTCATTTGCATAGCAGTCTTCTTATTTCTCCTCTTCGTTTTAGTTTTCCTTTTCCATTTGTATGATGGATCGGTTTGCTCTTCTACAAATAAGACAAACTCAGGTCAGTGTTTACTGCACTAATGCAGCTCTAAGTGCCCTGTATCCAGTATGGAATAGAAGCTATTAAAAAAGCACCGTCTTAAGTGGCAAATAAACTTCTATGGTTTATGGTAACAAAAAAAAGTAATTTTACAAAATTTAAGATAACAATAGGGGTATTCATGATGTTGTGTTAAATGTTAAATGTTTTACCATGTTAAATGTTATAACTATAAGATTGTGAGCAGCCCTATTTGAAGTCATGTTAAACGTTAATTGCATAAGAGCGGATTTTCTCAGCAACTTTTTGTATAAGCCTTTATGTTTATAACCTTCCTTCCAGACCCTCATGTTATTGTTTACTTCAGTTTTGATTTAAGTAATTAGATTACAACATGCCTAGAGTGAGTGAAAAGTGGAATTTGTGTGAAAGTTTAGTTTATGAAATGAAATGAAAAAATAACTTTATTCTGGGACATATGTCCCCTAAGAATAATTATATGGTTCATATAGTGAGATTTTTATCTGGCGAGTGTTTACAAATTTTCAGATAGTAGAATGAAATTACATTGTTTTTCTCAAATGTATCATTAAAATTATCCATTCTGGTTTAATAACAGGGAAATGAATACTACAAACACACGAAAGAACTGAGCTGTCACAACAAAAATGGCGGCGATCTCAACTGGTCTATTGTGTGACGTCATTCTCCATTTAACAGAACTGGTAACAGACTCTCAGCCATGTTAAATGTTATTTCGTTTTACCACGGTAAAAGAAGGCAATTTTTTTCGATTTAACATGAGTTTTTCCATTTAACACGCTTTAACATGTTAAACCAAAGATCATGAATACCCCTAATATAAATGTTTAATAATATGCATTCAACACAGTTTTAAACGGAACCCCTATCCCTTTTGCCAAATCAGTTAAATACTTCGGAGTCACGTTAGACAAGGAACTGTTATTCAACCACCACATTAATTACAAAATTAGAAAACGCAAAAAAAAAAAATAATAATAAAATGTTTCCATATTTTAATAAAAATAAAAATTATCTCCCAGAAATAAATGCTCTATAAAACCTATCATAATATATGTATGCCTCATATGGAGCTTCACTATCTAAACTAACATGAAAAAAAAAATACATATATTCCAAAACAAAAATTCTCAAAATACCATATACCTTTCCAACTATCCTAATCCTTCGGTTCAAATCAAATCTAGTTCAACCCATCCCTACAGCCCACCTAGAAGGTTGAAACGGCAGTGGCCAAGAGACTTATTGAAAAATAAAAATGGACAATTGGAGTTCTGGCAATGGTCAGATTCTCCACTCAAGTTGAGTGTTTGCGGCTTTAGCGCACTTGCTCAGCCTCCACTGGCTCACTACCGAGGGATGCGCTGGGATCTTCTGAGCTCTGCTCTACCCCTCACACGTGGGGGATAGAGTTGCCTCAGAGATCCTCAGGTCGATTGTGTAAATATTGTATATAAGAGTGTAAATGTGATTAGAGATTATATTATTTTATTTATTTATTTTTTTCATAAACATAGTTTGATTATGTTCAATTTGTTTATCCTTCTGTTTGTATATATTTTAAGACAGATTTTTTTTTTCATTCATTTATTTATTTTTATTCTTATTTTATTTTATTTTAGTATGAATGTGATCATTCATTACCTATTGCCCTGTACACCTGTGTGGCAGATTGTAATATCTATCAATAAATAAAAAGTATTTAAAAAAAAAAATCCAAAACTAATGTCTCAGAATTGCTAATGACTATTCATATTACACTAGAATAACTAAAATTCACAGAGAACTAAACATAGACGCCATATATGTCTATATTTATTTATAATTACTCCACTGACCACACACTTGTTATAATAGACGAAAGTCCCAAAAATCACCGAAGATAAAATTAATAAATATGAAAGTTTAATTATTCTTAGGAACATGAAATAGAAATATAATTTAATCTTTCAAAACTGAAGTTAGATAATACAAAATAAATTAAAAACTTATAGACTATTAATCCTTAAATGTAAAAATAAATTATATTTTAATTAAGTTTTATACCGTTGTAATATCTATAATTAATAAATACACCGAAACTAACAAGCAAAAACGCAACGCTACTGAAAATAAACACTAGTGAATATAAACTGAATTACGGGGTTGTGAATAAGCTATTGTTAAGAATAATTTATAGCTTTATTTATAATTTACAAACAGCTAACTTGCCTTTTGACAGACCCAGCCTCATAAACTGGGTTAACCTTAATTGAATAAAAATCTGGCGGTGGAGTGCGATTCTGACCAAATCACCTCCTTGCACAACCGTTGGTCTAGTAATGAATGGTTTAGGTAGAATTTATAAAATGTGCCAACAAATTCACGATCTCCGACAAGTGAGATATATTTCAATTGTTTCTGTTTGTAGACCTGTGTAATTAATTGGATTAATAAGGCGTTTTATTTATTTATTTTTTTAATACCCTTTATCCGCCTAACTGCAGACCAACTCCACTATATAAATCACACAACTGTTCATTTAATTGTACTTCTCGTTGCTCAAATTGTATTTGATTTTTTTACTAATAAAAAGATCTAGTTTTTAAGATCATTAACTCCTACTAGTGGTATGCCCCAATACCATCAAATATCACACAGATTAACTCAAAACTGTCAAATAAAATCATTACTCAACAAAACTCCGCTACACAGACTCAGTTAAACACAAAACTTTATCTCAAATAGAGGCTTTGAAAAAAATAAAATAAAATAAACTTGTATAACTGTTACATACATGTATTCTGTAGTTCATTTTGTATAACTTTTTTCAACATTGTAATTACTCTAGTTAATAAATATCCCGAAACTAACAAGCAAAAACGCAACGCTACTGAAAATAAACACTAGTGAATATAAACTGAATTTCGGGGTTGTAAATAAGTTGTTGTTAAGAATAATTTATAAATTACAAACAGCTAAACTGGGTACCCTTAATTGAATAAAAATCTGGCGGTGGAGTGTGATTCTCACCAAATCACCTCCTTGCACTACCGTGGGTCTAGTAACAGTGCTTCCTTAGAATGTAATGAACCTTGACCCTTACTGGGTTGTAGAAGTACAGATTTTAATTTTTTTTTAAGTGTTTACCGTAATGTAGGTCCACATTTTAGAGGTAAGAGGTATAAAAAAAATTTACTCTTGGAAGCAAGAAGACGAGGAATGAAGGAGTGAATATTGAACTGAGCGAGGGTAATGCACCCGACTAGATTTCAATGAATGGCTCTATGGACGCGGAGGAACTCACTGCTACCTTTCTATTGCGTCCTTCCAGTCTCCAGTCTTTCCAGTCTCCAGTCCTTCCAGCCAAAATATCAAGACTTTTTAAAAATATATATTCTTTAATATTTACATATTTTACTTAGCACGATGCGCATTGTTTAGATTTTATTTCAAACCTAGCCTGAAGAACATCAAATATATCTGTTTTGTGTACAATTCCAGATTGAATGTGGGAGGAAAAACATATCGTATAATTGCTAGATACTAAAAATTAAATTACATTTGTACCACCCTTTATTGGTTAGGGGTACAACACTTTGTAAGGAAGTACTGTTACTAGGCCAACGGTTGTGCAAGGAGGTGCTATGAACATAAAATGTATATATAGATCGAAAACATTATCAAATTTTACAAATTTAAGATCATTTATTACCAGTTTTAAAGCCAAGCATACAATTAAATACAATTTTTTTTTAATGACATGAGCTATTTGACTTTTGGCTTACTCTCTACTAAAGGTAGTAAAGGAGATATACGTGAGTATAACTAATTCTCAAGAAGACAAGGTTTGAATTCATTTGATCGATGCTTTTATCTTTTTGTCATACTAAAATTCTAGAAAAATCTAAGAGTAAAAAATGTGTTTTTCTGCCCATCATCCTGAATTTTTTCTGTATGAAATTTTCTAAAAATTGATAACACACTGAATTTTTGTATGATTTAAAAAAAAAAAATTAAGGATTTCGTGCTGAAATCAATTTTAAAAAAAAATATTTATACATATTTACAAATGTACATAAAAATACATATAGTAAACTTTATGTTAGATTATAATGGTATGATATGGGCATACAGAGAAACTACCTAACTAACTGTGCAAAGAAGGTCTCGAGCCTATCTTCTTATAAGGCGCCGCAGAGGATTTTAGGAATGGAAGATGAAACAAGGTTAGAGAAGGGTTTGGGTAGTTAGTGGTTTAATAATGGAAGGATTGATATCTAATTCGGGCTAGACCGGTTACATATGTGCACATTAAGGTCTTTATGGATGATTTTATTTGTGACAAAGTAAGAAGCATTGAGGATTTTAGATTGTAAAGATTGGAGACAAGAGGACTTTGAAGGTTTAGGAATCATTTTTTTAAAAAATTTAATTGATAGATTTATTTATTGATAGATATTACAATCTG
>NW_027111717.1:175361-183937 GCF_000696795.3 Halyomorpha halys
AAAAACTCTCTTAAAATATATACAAACAAAAGAATAGAGAAGATGAACATAATCAAACTATCTGTAAGAAAAATAAATAAATAAAATAACATAATGATAAAATAATATATACAATATTTACACAATCGACCTGAGGATCCCTGAGCCCACTCTATCCCCCACGTGTGAGGGGTAGAGCAGAGCTCAAGAGATTAGGAATCAAATACAAAAAAAAAAAAAAAATGATAAAATGGCAACAGACAAATTCTGCTTTTGTATCTTTGTTTATTTATTTCCAGATCGACTACAAAGATTCATTATTGAAAATAATGGACCTAAAAAGTATTTAAAAATAGTGTTTTTACGTCAAAATTATCTCAGAAATTATTATTTTCTTTCTCAAATAAAACCACTGAATTAAATATAAGAAGATTGCGGTAAAAGAAGAACAAATAGTTTTTTACTATTAATGTCCGACGTTTCCGCCCCACTTTCCAGGGCTTCATCAGGGCTGTTCAAAGCAACAGGTTAAACAGAATTAAATATTAAAAATATATAACTTAATGATAGAACCTGACGAGGAAAGAAGAACGAAAATATTCACCTACTTCCAATTGGCCTGTTACACAAGCAATGACAAATTGGCCCCCACATTGAAATCTGTTAAATATTCATGTCGATTTATCACGATGGTTGTTCACTTTTATTTAGGATGAAACTCTTCATGAGTGATTTGGAGGAGAGTGCGCCCCGGGCGAGATATTGGAATGCCTTCCAGATCTTGTTTGCGTTCATTTGTTTAATGGATTTGTGGAGATTGTTATCAGGAGCTGACGTGGAGTGATTAGAGCGAGTATAAACCGCTCCTTATTACAGGAACATTATCTCGTCGGCTCCCTTTATCAAAATGATTGCTCAAAATAAACGAGGAGTTGGTTTTATTTGAATATATAAGCAGATTCGCTGGAGAGGGGAGATGGGAGAGCTTATTGGTTGAGTATGTTAGTATCTTCACATTCTTCGCAGCTGGCAGCCGAAAATTGAAACTGTGAGATCCAATCAAGAAATTATATGAAAATCAAGTTAAATAATAATAAAAAAAACAAAAAAAACCTATGTACTATTTATTGCACAATGATTCCTTGTGTATTTATCATATCGATAAATAACTCCGAGGATCGTCGCCTGTAACAGTGGTGACTTTCAGAAACGCCACGTACAGATTTTGGTATTCCACATATCTTGAAACGTAAACCTCAATTTTTTAGTGGAAGGAGTTAATTTTATATATCACTGGCCTATATATAGAATATATATTATGGGAAAGTATTGCAATTGTACACAATTTCAAAATCCATGTTTCAATTAAAATGATCTGTATGTTTGTGTGATAAAAATTTTGATTAAACTCGATATATCAATGTACAATTAAATGGTCTTTAATGACAGCTAGGACTTATCCTCATTAAAATAGTTTTTTGACAGGGCTTAAATTTTCAAAATGGCTTCCTCGAAGTAACTTTAACTTAGTTTTTTTGGAATAATTAACAATTTCACATTTTTACAAGTAATAAAAAATGAAAAGCTTTGAAAGGATTTGAAAATTAATCCGAGGGTATATTGAGGGAATTTATTTTTCCCAAGTTGAAGATACATGACATAGGAGTAGTGATATAGATGTATTATATACCGAAAGCCGAAGATTAAAAAAATAAATATTTAATCATGAAAAAAGCATAAATAAATAGTCTTTCTTCATTTCTATTATATTTAGTCACCAGTTGTTCGATATTCATTTTTATAATTTCCCCTAACCTATTATATATAAATATATATATGAGCCATGCAGCTGATAGGATTAACTTTTTTAAATCACTCTTCATTTCCACAATATTGAGTTGATAATAATTAAGCATTGAATGAGTGGTTAAGAACAGAATGTAAATCATAAACTGTATATTTCTAACATATTTTCGCAAAACAAAAACGTCAAAATTTTGAAACGAGAGATATTATTAAAAAAACTTTTCTGAAAGATATTGGAATTGGAATTATTCAATTTGTCAACTGAAAGGGTTATTTTGAAAATTAGTGGGGAAGAGTATTGCTACAGAGAGTGCTAAGTAAAAGTTGTGTGATGAACGCACCGCACCGAATTTCACTATTAAATATAACAAATAAAAAATTATTAGCGTCACAAAATTATTATTGAAAAAAATGTTTTCCAAAGAAGGATTTTATGAAAAATCCATTTGCCAGCATTTTTTTTTCTCTATGAAATTGATTCTCAGAGTTCGATGAAAATGAACAGAGAAATGCATGATATAGTTTTGGCCATATTTCAGGGCGTAGACCAAGGAGACCTCGACATCTCATTGAGAATAATTGAAGAATTAGAGATCCTATTAACTAATTAGCATAAGACAGGCGTTTGTCAAGCTGATGCCAGATGAAGGACTCTGCATGCCTTCTAAAAATGGCTCCAAATAATAACCTAGATTGAATCTTAACATAAAAAACGAAAGCAGTGACTTACTTGAATTTTCTCAAACGTCTCGGTGGAACCTGGGCGGCTTCGTGACATCTGCGAAAAAAAAAGCGTTAATTCCAATAGCTCCAAAATTTAAATAACCTTATTTAAATAGAATTATAATGATTGTGGGCTTCTCAGCGGTAAACGTATTGGATTGGTAACTTCCTAGCTCACCCTGCCCCTACAAAATGGGTACCTGGTCCTTCACTGGATTCATAAGCAATAATGACCACATCATTCCTTGTCCATGAAACCATTCCTTCCAAAAGACATGGGTAATAGTGATTCATGAACATTTATCTATACAAAATTAAGTCCAATTTTGAAGACTGATTTCCCATCCGAGAGATATTTAGAATTATAGTTCTATCTCATTTTCGCAGTTCCAGTACATTCAATTCAATTTGATAATCATTAATTCAGAAATCTGAAGGCAAATTTGCATTCAGCGACGCTATAAACTTGTAAATACCACGTTTCAATAGGTTTTGAAATTTCAGATAATTATTTTAGGTAAATTGACACTTGATACACAAATTACAATAGTTATACTAAAAGAAAACAAAAGAAATACAGTTAGTACTATAAAATTTCTTTTAACCTTCCCCAGAACAGGGCGATAGGCAAATCAATTTGTTGTTATGGGGGTGATAAAATCATAAATATTCTTATAATTTTGTCCCGTTTTTTCAACTATATTCGGATCAGCGAAAAATTCGGATAATCGAACGACAAAACAAAAATTGTTAATGTGTTTACATAAAAATATTTTTACAATGATTAATCATTGTTGAGAAACTTTTAATGCATAGCTTGGATTTTATTTTAAATAAAAGGAGTTGATAATTAACTAGATATCTAAGCACTTATGATGTTGATAAGACGAATTCATAGAATGTATTGAATTATGTATGAATTGAATACGAATTCCATACCAACAATGAAACCTATAATTTCTTTTTTAACGGGTGGTTCGGATTATGGAATGGTCCGAATAAGCAATAGTTCACTATATTTTAATTTTCCCAACTACATAAACAAATTTTTTAATTTTCTTTGTTAAAATTAAAAGTTATTAATTGATTAAAACTTTGAGATGAGATAAATCCTACAGTTAGTTCTTGATTATTCAATATGCCAATACTTCCTCTTACTGTATATTCCATATATGGTAACTGAAAGTAAGATCTCACTATTGTCATAAGAGCCTTTGAAGCATGAAAACATTTATTTTTTCCATTAGTTAATTAACAAATTATTCCATATTTTATATTAAACCACTATTACTGCTAACTGTTAACTATTACTTTTGATATTATAAAAAAAAAAAATAATAACATAATTAACAAAATGAATTAGGTCCAAGGACTCGGATTCGAATTTGGCTATAACAAATAATTATTTATTCAGTTACTGTTGCCGTGAGTTAATTCTGTGGATTTGGGACCCCTCCCCAGCCACTCAGTCTCATAAAGTAGGTCACCTTAATTAGGGAAAAATCTGGCAGTGGAGCATGATTCTGACCAAATCACCTCCTTGCACAACCGTTAGTCTAGTAAGTGTACTTCCTTACAAAGTCCTGAATTCCTGACCCTTCATGGGTTGTAGTGGTACAGATTTATTTAGATTTAAACCAAATTAAAAGTTATAAAAAAGTAGGCATTCAAGCCCGTCAGACTATTTTAATTATAATAAAACCTACCAAAGACCACTTGATAGTAAATTCATATTATCAAGTTTAATCAAAATCGTTAGAGCTATTTTCGATAAAAATCGATTATGTAAAGTAGCACTTCTGGTTCGATTATAAAGAAAAACTTGCTTTAACATTTCCCACATTAAAGTTTAATTTCAAATTCCAGCGACTTCTTTTTTGAGCCGAGACGTTCATACACACAGAGACTATTTTGTTATATATTCCATATATCGGTAAGTTAAAGTAAAAATTGTATTTAAACACATTATATCTATATTATATTTATTTCATAATTTCAGAATTATCGGTTTCAGTTCTGTATTAAAATGTTCTTGACTCTTATTTTAATTCAGAGATATTGATCTTAGTTTTCTTTTCCTATTAGGGGTATTGAAGATGTTGTGTAAAATGTAAAATGTTTTAACATGTTAAATGTTATAAGTATAGGATTGTGAGTAGCCCAATTTCAAGTCATGTTAAAAGTTAACTGCATAAGAGCTCCTAGCGGATTTCTGAGCAACTTGCTTTACAACCTTCCCTTCCAAAACATCATATTATTGTTAAATTCTAAGTTTTGATTAAAGTAATTTATTACAACATGCCTAAAGTGAGTGAAAAGTGGAAGTTAAGTAAAAGTTTGGCAACTGAGTGCCTCGTTGATCTTCTGACATGTGAGGAAGAGAATCAAGATGAGCTAATTGACAACTGTCATTACACTAATATTATTGTCATTCATTGCTGTATTAGTTTTAAAATCAACCCAAACAATACTAACACAATCAAAGCACAAAATACGAGCAAGTAACCTAACACATCAAATAAAACGGTGACGAGCTCAGCTGGTCTGTTTTGTGACGTCATTCTCCATTTAACAGACCTAGTAACAGACTCTCAACCTGTTATATGTTATACCGTTTTAACATGGTAAAAGAAGGAAATATTTCTCCATTTAACACGCTTTAACATGTTAAACTAACGACTATGAATACTCCTATTGTAGTGTATTTGTTCGTTTACCTGTTTTGAATGTTAACATATTTCAATATTTTTTCCGCTATTTAAATACATTTTATCTGTAAAAGTCTCATTTGTTAACCACAGAGTTATTGGTTTTAAATTTTAGTAACACTTTGAAGAAAAGGTTTTACCACAATTTTCGTAGTTTGATGTAGGTTTTTTCTAATCTTAATTCCCTCAACTTTTTGGTATTTCAAATTATTAATGAGATTGGTAGGGGATGCTCCTTTACTCATTTCATACGTCCTTACTCGTAAACCATGGCATTCTCTACTACTGTTAAACGTGTTCCAGCAGAATATTCATCCACTCAGGTTTCATCTTCTTTAAAGAT
The DNA here is from genome assembly GCF_000696795.3 of Halyomorpha halys. Classification (NCBI taxonomy): domain Eukaryota; kingdom Metazoa; phylum Arthropoda; class Insecta; order Hemiptera; family Pentatomidae; genus Halyomorpha; species Halyomorpha halys. Next base: position 180,921 of record NW_027111717.1, read on the forward strand.
CAATTTGGAATAAAAAACTGAAACGATACTCAAGGAGAGCTCAAAGTCATACCCCTTATATTTTTTTAAAGACTCAAACGTGACTCGGAGGAATGCAGTTAAGTGGTTGTAGTGAAGCTCCTAGGCTGGTGTGAAGATATGGGAGCTGGCTGCTATGACAGGCCTGTCTCCTCTGCCTTGACTTATCTTGTTCTCAGACAAGTAGGACTCTTTGGCAAACAAACAGTGATATCTTTACACAAAATGCCCACTGGACCCTAAACTTCCTTAATCGATAGCATTACTCGTAGACCAATCAGTGATCAATTTTGACCATGTTTTCAACCAATAAAACAGCCTCTAACACGTTCGTTTATCTGTTAGTGTACACAATTCCGTTGGTGCTATACTCATTATAAAGTGAGAAAACGACAGTCCTTTCCGCAGTGCCACCTTTCCACTCCATGGATCCACTGGGCCCCATACTCCTGTGGTCAATATATACAAGATTTCCAACTCCACTATAGGCTACGCATTCCCTAACCATTACATTCCCACCATCAGGCTTTCTAGTAACTATAACGTTTTGCATTTTCACTTCCTCATTTATCTTCGCCAAATGGTCTTTTGTCCATCAAACAAATTAAACTTACTCTCATCAGAGAACAGCACATTTTCTCAAAAACTGATGGGCTTGTTTTAATGTATTTTGTAGAAAATAAAGTCTTTTTTTTGCGATTGGTCTCACTAACATAAGATTTTTTCTCGGTCCCTGCCGTTAAGACATTTAGAATTCAGAATATTCCTTACCACTCTCATTATTACTACTAAACATAATATACATCCCGGAAGTTGATTCGACCATATTAGCTAGAGCACCTGCACGTACAGCTGGATTTTTAAGCGCTTTTGATTATTCTCTCCATTTTTTTATTTAGTTTCCTGGGACGACCTCTGCGCCGGTTATCGGTTGCCTTCATATCTCATAATCTTCATATCGTACCTTACTGTAGAAAAATGAAGACTCAAGAAATCTGATATTTCGCGATACTATTTTTTGCTATTGTACAATAAAATAACTTTCTCACGGCACTCAGTTCACTAGTTTTTGGCATTATCAAGCACTAAAACTATATAGATCTTACGAATGAAATATTTTGGAATACTAATAGGAAAGAACATAATTATACTCCAGGAAGTATGCAACAACAAGTAAACAAACAAACCTTTGGGTTTATAAACAAACAAAGTGTGTAAATACTTTTTTTCCAGGCGTTTATTTTTTTATTATGATCACACTTTTCAATTGAATGTACACTATTATTTAACAAATTTTAATTATACATTTTATTGAGTAAATTCAAATGAATTGTTTTAAATATTTTAATTCAATATACATATATAGAAAAACTGGATACAAATACTTTTTTCCCCCACTGTATAACTGCTCTTCAAATGTAATCCCGACCAACTCCCAAGTTTCTAAAACTTATAGTTTAAGAATGAAGGGATTCTCAACTTAAATGAGATAAAAAACAAACATCATCCCAAAAAAACATGAACATAGCTTATCCTAAACATCTCAATTTATAAAGGCGGCTTGCAACGTGCAAGGACTTGCAAAAACCTGTCTGGACCTGCCCACTCCGTACAGCCGGATCCGGCCATTCGGCTTCTCAGATATTCACTCCACACAACCGCCTGGTTTTTGATCAATTTTATTTAGGAATGTTTCATATTTCAATTAAATCTTGAGCATTACAGTACAATCAGGGAATGTTCTGTAACCAGGTTTGCCTTCACTTACAAGCCTGATTTGAGTTGAAATTAATCCTTAGTTATTTCACATACATAGTTATTTATTATTCACTGATGCAATTTTTTTGCCTACTTATTTTTAAAACCATTCTTTCAGTTAACCGTTCGACTAATTCCAATTTCAACATTTTTCAGTGAAGTACTTTTAAATAATATATGCAAAATTTTAACATTCTTATTTTGCAAAAATTTGGTAGAAATATGACAGTTTATTGAAATTTACATCCTGCTCTTAACCGCTTATTCAATGCTAAATTGTTATGGAATCAATATTAAAAATACGAAGAATGATTTTAGGAACTTAGTCATCCTGTCAACTAAACAGCTCATATAATAGGTTAAATGAAATTAAAAAAATTTTTTTTTTAAATATAGGTGAAGAAAACTTCCAATTAGAACATATTATTATTCTATATTTTGTACTTGTACAACGTTTCGGCATTTACCCATGTACTATGTATCAACAATTAATGAGAAAGAAAAACTTTACTCAAAAACAACAGAGTTGTGCTGCCCAACTTCATTAGGGGGCCTACTACAGAGTATATTTATTCAAATCTAATTAGACAATTTGTTTTTAATGTTACAACATTAGATAACATGTAAACAATATATAATAATAGTATATGACTTTTTTTGTTTTGTTTCATCGCTTTGGTTCTTTTATGTTTTTGTTATTTTTCATTTTTTGTTTTTCCTTCTTTCTATACTTCATTTTTTTTTTTATTAATCACTTTTTTTTATCTTTCTTTCCCTTCTACTTTTTTTCATATATTCTCTTTCAACCCAATGTGACTTTCCTCTTTCTTCTTTTTTTCCCTTCTTTAACATAAATAAAACACACCTACAATACAAAATAATACTAATATTCATTATAAATAAATAAGAATATAAACTCGTAAAATATATGTCATATAATTGATAAAAATAATTGAAGAAAGAAGTGATAGATATATATTCATAAAAAAATAAAAATATATATAAAAAAGTAACAAATATATGTAAAAATAAAGAAAATAAATATTAAAAATATATACAAAAATAATAAAATAACCAGTAAAATATGCAATGTATGCATGTGATCCTTTCTCTGGATAATTCTGTAAGTTTAAATAATTTAAATAATGTAGTTGTCAGTTTTTGTTTTATATTTATACATAAATGATAAAATTTCACAATAGAAATTGATAAATAAGATGATACAATAGTACATGAGTATG
>NW_027111717.1:184305-193706 GCF_000696795.3 Halyomorpha halys
TTTAGTAAAAAATTGCCAGTCTCAAGAAAGAAATTTAAGGATTATAAATAATTTTCCTTTGTTTTCCCTTATGTTAGTTATCAAATCTTTTCGAAGCTTATATTTACCCAATGAGGACAAGACCTCGATGATATTAAAGACCATTTAATAGTACGTAAATATAAAGTATTTAATAAAACTCGTTAGAACAATTTTGAGAAAATCGAAAAAAGTGCTCTCTCATCAACCTTAAATATGAAAATTCAGTTCTGTATGATTTCTCATTTTTGAGGGAGGCATATACACAGAAACCATTTTGCTAAACTTTGTTAATATAGCATTTCTGGCCTCAAAAAGTTTATTTCTGTCAAGAATTAGAATTATAAAGTAAAAGTAATATTTGATTTTCCTTTAATAGTTCATATCTTCACACAGATTTTTTTTTTTAATTTATTCATATATTATTTATCTATTTTATTATAAGGCATCGGAAAATGCAGTTGTCTATCTTGCAAATAGAGCGCTGGCAACAATGGAGATCTTGATGTTGAAAAACAAAGAAAAAGAAAGCCATAGCAGTGTCCTTCCTCGTGACAATAACATCAACTATAGAGAAGAAAGGATATGGGACAATAGTGCCAACTATACACCTCCAAGAATAAAAGTCTCATTTCCATAAGCAATTACCAGCCTGGTTTCCCTTTCTCGAATCCTTTATTCACGACTCGTTCCTCCTAAAAAAATTCGTTATACTTTTCCAATCTCAGTATTGTTTAGTTTTTATAATTAAAGGACTATGTGAAGTGAGTTAATAAAGTGCGATTTGTGTATTGTGTTCTATAAAGGAATAGTAAAATGATCTTATTTTATAATTATTATTATATCATACATTTTATTCAAGAACTACTTTTAACTAACAATTCGTTAAAAAGTAAAAGAAAACCGTAGAATGATTATATTTAAATAATATGGTTCATGTGAGAGTGAGCTACCCATTGGTAAGGTATAGAACTACTAACTCCAAGGACCCAGGGTTCGAATCCGGCTGTGACGGATAATGTAGCCGTGAGTCAGTCCTGTGGGTTCGGGATCCATCCAACCTCATAAAGTGAGTACTTTTTATTGGGTAAAAATCTGGCTAAGTTGTCGAAAATGAAAAAAAAATTTTAAGTACGAGATTAACGAAAAATTAAATGAACCTTACCTTCCCCTCCCTCGCTTAAGACCACAAACGAGTTGTGGTCTACATTCGAGGATGACGTTACTATCTCTCGTGGAGAGATCACAACATCAAAAACAATTAGAAGATAACTTTCCCTTCACTTCTCATAATCTTCATAAATTGTTGCCTACGCTTGCAACACCATTTTAGGTTATCCAACTATGCTAAAAAACAACTACCATTCAATGGAAAACATTTGTGCAATTTACTTTAATCTATCTCAATTTATAATTATGCCTACTATATGACGCGCAAACACAGTACTGATTTTTTGGCCCAAAATTTGTACCCATTGGGCGTCAGTTTCTTAATAGTCAGAACCTGTTTTGGAACATACTTATTACCTTCATCCTTCAGGAAATCTAAAAAAAAAATCTTGAAACAAAGGCACTAATGTATAGCTTGTGAACTGCGTTGTAGTTCTCTAGAGATTTCTCATAGATAAGTTTATTCATCTAGGAAACAGAGAATTGTTTGGGTTTTTACACGATTTAAAATGAAATACAACATGAGACTACTTTTCAAACAATTCTATTTATGAAATAATAATAGAACACTGATTGTTTCAAAACCGTATTTGAATTTTTGAAACAATTGCATGCCTAGGAAAGAACAGTCATGTCGTTGCTTTACTAGAATGGCGTTACATCTGATAAAAAGAAAGTATTAGATTTAATTTGATTTTAAAATGAAAACCTTCCAAAGATATTACCGTTGATAGTGTTATCAACAATTTTTGGAATAGGTCAAATACAAAATAATATTTTTTTTTTGTTCAAGCAAAACAGTGACATTCTCTTCAAATTTTAAATATAAAATTCTAATTAATAAAAAATAACTATCCCTATTTTTGGCTATAAAACTATAAAATGTAACTTGATATAAGTTAATTTTTTCAATTTGTTCTAATCCCTATAAATAAATATATTTAAGACAATGGAAAACGAGCTGTTATCATGGGATATTGGGAGTGGGACGGAGAGGCAAATTATGTTTGATGTTATGATCTGGAGATTGCAACTTGCATCAAACAATGCTCGTTTTGTGAATGTCTTAAAAATAAGAAAGTTTTTAAGATTGGGAAGCCTATACCACTTAAAAGTTAGGGGTACAAGCCAATTCAAAGTCATAAATATAAAAGTGTACTTAATCAATTCATGTAATATGTAATATCAATGACTGTAATAGTATAATATACTAATGTAATAATATAATGTAATGTATCAGGAATCTTTTTTTTACTTTCTTTTTTTTGTATACTTTCTTATAGTGTATGTTATCAGAAAAATATACATAAAATATAACTCAATATTAGTACTTTTTTTTAAAGACTGTTCTACTTTTTAATATATACAATTTTACTGTAAACACATTCCTGGGATTTTGAAGCAGAAAATAATATTCAATATATATATGGTTTCAACAATCATTCAAAAAATAACTTTCCATCATTTAAAAACAAAGCAAAGTTTTCTAAAACAGAAATTGCAATGATCATGTAAAAAAAAATGTAAAATATATATTGTAACATGCCATTGTGTGCAAGTTTAATAAGTTTTATCTTTTACGTGGTTCTGTCAATTAAAAAACGTTAGTAAATATATTGCGTTTTTAGTAAATTTGCTCCATTTTAAGTGATATTTGTCATTTTCAAATAAATTAAGATACGGTCCATAGTAAAAAGTTTTTTTATTTATTTATTTTTTTTTTATGATCAACATTGACAAGCACCCAAAAATATATTGTCTTTATAAATCAAAGGAGTAGGCTGTACAACGTTAAATAGTCGTGATCTGCACCCTGTCAATAGAGTTGTGAAATTTATTAATAATTAACCAATTATTCGGACAATGTTCGTAGCGATTAAAATTTGAAAGCATTGGACAAGTAAGGTTGTCGGATTGAATAAGAAAACTCTAAAAAGATGATCAGCGTTTAGCTGGCTGGTAATTGTTGACCGAAATGTAAATGAGAGGATTATTTTAGATTTTATCCTGAATTTTGATGGAGTTCCGTGGAGAGAGGTGTGTAGCAGATGATCGTTGTGACCTTTTAATTATTGCTCTATGAATCAGACCATTTATTTATTAATTTTATAATTAATTTCATTATAGATATTATTTGCTCCTTGAAGGTGTGCTTTCAGTTAAGCATTTGAAGGATATCTCACTGCTGTATCTAAGGCCATTGACAGATCAAAGAGTTCGACTTTGTTTATAACTATCTTGTTTAAAAAAGCCGATTGCAATCAAGATTGCTTAGGGAGAAATGCTTAAAAAAATAGACACCAAGTTCCGGCCGATTCATTAAGGTTAGGCGAAACCGGAGCTGGACCAGTTTTTCTGCCTCACCTCCTGTTTCCTTCGAAGTGGAAGAACGAAGAGAGATAAGGTGATGCTTAAAAGCTTATAAATCAGATTAAAGAGAGTGAGAGATATCGATGGAAGGAGATAATGAGAGAAGATGGTGAACCGTTAGCGCAGGCCAGGTTCAAGGACCGCTGCAAGGACCACTCTGCTGCAGTCTGGGGTCTACTGCTGGGTTCCTGAGGTCACCCAGGGGCCATTTTGGTTCAGCGATCAATGATATATATATATAGAGAGAGAGAGAGAAGCCAGTGTGTATGTGTGTGATCATGTCTGAAATATAGAAACATTTAATATTATAGGATAACCGTAAGATAAATCAAGGATGGTTCCGGTAGCGGTAAGAAATTTACATCAATTAAGTTAGTCGAAATATAAGACAATGTTTCGACCGATATTATAATTGTAATCAATTTGTAATGTTTTTATTATAAATAATCAATGAATTTTCCGATTTTATTGCGAAAGTATCTTTATCAATAAAGATAAAACTAAATGTAAGACTCATACATTTTATTTGATATGGGTTAGTTCAATTTTAAAACAGTCTGTCAGTTGAATTTTAGAACCTCCGTGGATCCTAATCTATAGAGAACCACAGATCTAGAACCAAACCCAATTTTCATGGTCTGAAGTCTATAGTGTGTTCTTAGGAGATTCGACAAGGTCAATAATGAAGTTGCACCCTTAGAAAGAAAGTGGTAACAATGGAACCAGTAGGTGCTATAATTAACCATTTGCACCATGGGAGGGTTTTATGCACGAGGGAGAGAGGGGACAAAAAAGGAATACTATGCTGCGAGTCACATAAATCTAGGCTTATTCGTATATTATTAATATAGCTAATTTTAAATAATTATTTATAGTAAAAACAAATTTATTTTGTTATGTATACAGTTTATAGGGTAAGCTGACAATTGATTTATAAATAGAATTAAAAAATATATAATTCAGAAATCAGGATATAATTTTTTATCGTAAATATGGAATATTTGTCGAAATTGAATGAAAAATACAATAACACATTAAGAAGTTAATTCCATTAACAACAAAATTTAAATTTTAATGTAAGTTTAATGAACATACAAATTGCATCACAATTCTTTTAAAATGCTTGACTCCATCATTAGGTTTAGAAAATAACTTCGCAAAATTAAAATAATAAAATCTTCTTATTCTATTCCTGTTCGCCCTAATCTCGGATTTTCATCCATAGTATTTCTTTAACATTTAAAATTTAAATTAAAATGGAAATGATCTCCCCATTACCTATATAAAATCTCTGCATTAGCAAATGTCTATTATAAATATTTAAGATTTGTAACCTGAAAATTAAATCACACTTTCGAAGTTGATTAACTGCATTTGTTGAATTTGAATTGTTAACTGTCTAATGTTGTGATAAACTCCGTCTTCTTACTATTTAAACATGGTTAAGACATGTTGTTCTCCAAAGTTACCCCTTGATCCTTGAAGAAAAAGTTGATAAGAAAATATTTTTAATATTGACCAAGGAGTGAAAATATTACTGAATTTAAAAAGAATAACCTCAAATCTATCTAAATAATAAAATTCAGCTAAATAAAAACAGCCAACATTGCAAAGGGGCAAACAAAGTGTAATAAACCTAGTATAGTACACCTATTTTATGATACTATTTATTTAATTAATTATAAATTTAATGTAGAATCACTACACATTTTTGTATACTTTCCATAATTCTTTATTTAGTTGATTGATTCATTGATTTTGTAATTACTTACAACCGGATAAAACCTTTATATACAAAATAAATAAGTTGCACAGAAATATTAGCAATAAAACATTAACCATTATTATAAATAATAATTAATTATTATAAACGATTAAAAAAATAATATAACTTTATAAAATTAAAGTTTCTCTACTTATTGAAAAAGTCGGTCAGTTTTTGAATAGCAATTGACAAGATGATTCCCTAAATTATTTTTTTTTTGGCTTGATTATTGTCATCATCCTAAAATTTATCAGAGGCCGTCGTAATTATCTCATAACTATTTTTCGAAAATAAAAAATCGATTTATCTTTGTTTCTTCTTCTGGTCTTTAATCATGAATGTAAATGTTTTGTTGATATTATAAACAATTAGGATAAATATTTTTAATTAAAAGATTGATTGTTTTATTATTAACATTAGTCGAACTAATAAAAACGTATTAAGAATTTAAAATTTGAATAAAAATTCGCCACAACAATTTCAAATGTTAAGAAATGTTCTAAATGGCAAACTGGATGAGCTAGTTTTGCAATCTTTATGATCCATTCAACTAATGTATTTCAGAAAAATACTTGCATTTATATTTCTGGAACCAAAAAGTAAAAATTAATTTTAATTTGTTAATGATGTATAATCCATAAATCTGAATATGAGGCCTTGAGGGGAAAATAGAGTAAGTAATTAGTTGAATAACTGAATAAATTGAAAAATTGGGTGAAACCCTCCACTCCCGCCCTCCGTGGTAGCCGGGAAAAGGAGACTTAGGTTAATAGATAATTTAATATAGATAATTAATAGATAATTTAATCGAGCAGTATTTAAAAGTGCATGAATTGAAAAAGTAAATTTTTATACATTAGTTATTTTCCATACCTGTTTAATCAATTTAATTTTCTTAATATATGCAAAATAATAATGTATGTATATCTTTTGTTTATATTGTATTTGTAACTATTTCCTACTGGAGGGTACGAAAAAAAATGATCAAGTTTCGTAAGAGATGCTATTGTGCGATACCCGCGCCTTCTGCCTTCCGAAGGTATGACGAAAGTGTGACAAAAACCTTTGGGACTAGGGAGCCCTAAATTTAGATCTGGGCTTGTTGTTGTGTCTATGTTAGTATAATAGTATGCCTATAACAGAGATAAGAAAAACAAAATGATTATATCTTGTTCTTCATAAAACTTTAACAGGATGAACTTTAAACCGAGAAGAGAGGCCTTTAAGAATGTTAGGTTGAAAGACGGTGTGTTCGATGGTGGTCTATGAGTTCAGTCCTCTTGTGATTCTACGGAGAAGCACAGATAGCGCCATTGATCAAGTCTAACGTTCCAACATGACGGACTTATAACTTTGATATGACAAGATTTTATAAAAAAAAAAACTGTTAATAAGAAATTAAATGTGGTATTATTAAATAGTGTTACAGAAATTATTGTAATTATTTTGAACAATTTGTTTTCAAAAATTTTAAATCAATATAAGCACTCGAATAGAGAGTTTGAGAAAAAAATCAATCTGAAACGTTTTATCAGTAACATTAATAGAAAATTACAAATTTCAAACGGATTCTGACCTCAGAAATGTTTCTTAAATAATATTCAATTCCTATTAATGATAGTCATATTTGATAATAATGTCATAACAAAGGAAAAACTGCTGAATTTAATGATATTATCCTTAGTAGAAATAATAATAAAAAAAACTTTAATATAAGAGTTTCATTCTATGAACAGTCATAAAACTTAATATGTCAATCACATCATAAATAATATACATCATAAATATATTGACCTTTTAAAGAAATATATTAATGCATAATTAAACAGTGTTGTACCAAAAAATTTCAAATCAGAACCGCACAGTTTTTTGAAGAACTAATGCTCTTTTTCTTTAAGGTTTATAAAAATTGCGTTATAACTGAATAAATAACAGGGAATTCACATTTCATGAATCATGAAGTTTTATTAAATGGTATGATAAATAATATACAAAATCTAGGAGGCTTGGAAGAAGAGAGCGGATAACGGTAGGAGCTAGGTAATTATGAAGGCAGCGGCGTTGCCAAGCCGACCAGCCCTACCGTTCGGTAGCCCATCACTCACTCCATCTTCCCAGTCCTTGTCCAAAAAGCAGTTCTTAATTTTTCTTACTATAATAGGATATATTTTATAACTTTATAATCATATATACAGTAAATAACTCATAAAAATAAATGCTACGAAATTAACATTTAATATAAGCTTCGCGTTAGTAACAGATTATCAAATAACGAGCAACTTTCAGAAACCAATTTTAAACAAAAACTGATTTCCGAAGAAAAAAAGTCAAAATTTAAATTTTAAACTTTAGTACGTTATTGGGACAAAAAAATCATCTTCAAAAATAAAAAATTCTGAATGTTAGGTCTAACCCAAACCAATTTGAAAATTTGCATATTGTCGGGTTCAAAATGATCCATCCCAAGACAATGAGCCCAGTTCGAAGATGAGAAGAAAGAAATTTTTGACAATGATTTAATCTGTATTACTGCCAAATTAGCGATTTAAATTAAATTAATCACTGGTAAACTGGAGTTAATTTGTGAATTCTGGATTAACTTTGTGACTATCACACTTTTGGATGGACTTAAAGTCTATACCATTGTACAATTGAAGAGCTAGTATTACTCCTTGTTTTATGATATTTTAAATGTTTTATATACTTGTTATATTTGAAGATTAATACAAGATCCAATGTAATTGCTTTGACACAATTTATAAATTTAAAACTTACCGAACAGTTGTTATTTCTTTCCGGACGGTTTGAGTGAAAAGAATAACAGTGAAAGTAGTGGCCAACGCCATGTTTAGCATATCTTATCTTACCACATTTTACATCCCCGAAAGTCATTAAAAGTTTTTGCACTTTTAATTTGAAGTATCCTTTGTCCACGACAATGTTTTTTTTTCTGGGACATAATTTGAAATATCTAACAGCGTGTTCTAACTTTATAAAAAATAAATTTTTGTAAGCTTTCAATTAATACCAAAGTACAACAAAAATCTCCGAGAGGCATATTAAAATAAATTAAGATGTTTTTAGATGGCGAACCGAGTTTCTATGACGGATGGGGGTTCTAAATAGCATAAACATAAACAGCATTTATTACGTATTTGTGTATTTCTATTTCTATTTGTATTGTATATTTATATCGGTTCCTAATGGGAACCGACCTACAGTTCTGTTCGGCAAAAATAATATACCTGTTTATTTAAGAAAATCACATGATACCACGAACCCCCTTAGTCTGGTATTCTAGATACAATTGTGTATGATTAATCATTGTTTATATTTCCGAAAGGTGTCGTGTTCACCAATTTACTAAGCTATACTATTCAGGTGACATTCGGGGTTTTAAAACTGTAAAGTCAAATCGGAATAACATTATATTATATTTACAGATAAGAACAAGATGGTTACAGATAAGAACAAATATAGTTTCCAAGTATTTATTATCTGACGTTTCGCCCGACTTTATAGGGCTTCATCAGGACTGTTCAAGATGATAGCTTTACTGACTTCCAAACAGCTGCCATGAAGATAGCATTACAGATGTCTGATTGCTGATGATAGCTTTACAGACTAAACTGCTTCCAAACAGACTGCAAGTCTGCAAAGCTAACATCTTTAACAGCCCTAATGAAGCCGTACTAAGTGGGCCGAAACGTCGAATAAAAAATAGTTGTCGACTATTTTTGTTCTTATTGACCACAATCTTGACCATCTTCTTCATATTTGAAATTATACGGTCAATTATCAATATATAATAAAATGAATATAAGACAATAATTTTAAAGGAAGTAAATAAATAAAAATTTGTAAACCTAAAAATACAAAATAATTAAACAGTAATAACAACTGGTTTTTGTATAGATCGAAAATAATAATTTATCTACATTGATAGTCATATGTTATATGTCTGTAGTCTATAAAGCAATCATCTTGAAAAACCCTGATGAAGCCCTAAAAAGTGGGACGAAACGTCGGATAATAAATAGTTGTAGACTATTTTTATTCTTTTTTATCGCAACCCTTA
>NW_027111717.1:193756-205450 GCF_000696795.3 Halyomorpha halys
TATATATTATTTACAGATATTTGCAAATAAAGTGTATTTAGGAAAGAGAGCTTATTGACAACATATATTTTTATTTATTAATAAAACTAGTCATTAGAAACAGCCTTGAAAACTATACGTCATTAACAACCTATGATTTGTAATAAAGATTGTTAAATTAAAATTTATATACATGTACATTAATTTTAATTGACTAATTAAAACCATGCAATGCGAGTAAATAATTAAGCACCAATTAACATAGATTATGATATAGACAATTAAGAACAAAATTACTTTATCCCAGAATCTACATGCCGGCATTATAATTTTACGGCTAGTTTCCTCAAGGGATTCCTGTCCTTCGAAGTTTGAAGATCAAAGGTCTCTTCTTAAATTTCGTTTATACACATGGTATTGTATGTAACTGAAATGTGATAATTTTTTCAACTTGAAATTAACTATTTATATCTTATATTTAAATTGACATACATGTTTATAATAAAAACTTTAACATTTTAAACTTAAGTCTATCGTCAGAAACTTGACCTGCGTTAATTGATCCGCAAACCGCTACATAACAGTTGGTTATCTAGGTTATTATTAACTTGACATGTGATACTCACACCAACTGAAACAAGAAGCTATTCAATCTCTAAGAAGTAGTCTGACTACTTGAGGATTACATGACGTTTAGTCTGACCTCCAGTAAAATATCCTAATTTTATAAATTATATATACAAATTATGATGTTCTGTGAAAGATAAATCTATCGATAGTATGTAAACTAAAGAAAGATATATATAAGAAACAGGAAATAATAAATCTCAGAAATATTTGATAAGCTAAGGAAAACTGAGTTTTTTTTTACTTATTATATCATTATCATTAGTACTTACTATTACTCCGCCGACTATACCTTATGTTATGTGTAAGAACCTACCCAATTATTATTGCTATTTTAATTGAATCACAGATATCAATGATAAGCAAATTTTGAAAGCAAAATCTACTAATAAAATTTTAATACGAGAATTTTGTACATTATTAGGGCCGAAAATCATCTTCAAAAAATAAAAATGAAAAATTCCGAATCTTCGTAGGTTATCTTTCATCCAAAAACACTTTCAAACAAAACATCAACAGAAAATCTAGTAATAAGTTTTTAATTTGGAAATTGTATAAAGTATTACAGTATTTGGGAAAAAACTCATATATGAAAAAATGTTTATAGATTATCTCTCACAACCAAAGCAACGGTCCAACAAAGCATGGACGCAAAGTCTCTAATTAAGATTTTAATTTTAAAATTGTTTACAATATTGGGGCCTAAACTCATCTTAAAAAAAAAATTAAAAAATCTGAATGGTTAGCTTGAAGCCAAAAGGTCTGTCAATCAAAATTTTAATGCAATATCTAAAATTACTCTAATTACTAAAATTTTAATTTGCAAATTGTATAAAATATTATTTTATTGGGGTCAAAAAATAATATTAAAAAAGTTAATGTTTTTTATGTACCTATGTTATCTCTCAAAGCCTAAACCACGGTCAATTAAAGTTTGTAATTAAAATTTTAATTTGAAAATTGTTTACAATATTGGGCCCAGAAACTCATCTTCAAAAACATAAAAATAAAAAAATCTTAATGTTCGTAGGTCAGCTCTTAGCCAAAACCACTGCCAAACAAAACATGTAATAAATTTTTAATTTGAAAATGTTTCCATTATTATGGCCAAAAAGACATTATATTATAAAATTATATATTCTGAATGTGGATTCGTTAGTCCTAAGACAAGAAAGTATACTAAAAAAAACAAAGTATACTAAAAAAAATTAAATTTTTTTCTACATTTTCTGCTGAAAATTGATATCCAAAAAATTAAAAATTCTGAATATTCGTAGGTTATCTCTAAGCCAAAACAACGGTGAAGCAAAACATGTATGCAAAGTAGGGATTCAAATTTTAATTCGAAAACATCGACTTCTGCTCGCACTGTTCTCTCGAGGGATGAAACCTCCAACGGCATCCACCTCTGAGATGAGATCAGTAACTTAATTCACATGAATACAGAACAGTATCAATGTGATTTTAACAAAAAGGCATAGTAATGATGTTAAGTTTTTAAGAAACATATTAAACAGTAGTTGAAATTATATATTTTCTTTTAACGGAAAAATTTGATTTTTGTAAAAGATATATTAAATCCGTCCTTATATCATGAATTACATATAAATGAAGTCCAAGTTTTTTAAAATTCCTACCAATTCTGGAAATTTCATCAGAATCGATAAAACGGTTCAATCGTTTACATCTGAACACAGTGTTGACTACAGACGGTGAATTTTGAATTTCGAGGACAATTTTTTCGAATAAGTTTTTCTATCTTCGGTAGTGAGAATGCAGGGATATTATTCTAATGATTTATAATCTTATAATGTTTTGCAGCTATGGAGTGATTCTCATCAAATGAATCCCAAAAATGGTGTTGTATCAAAATTTACAACAGAAAAAACAACATGAAACAAATGACAAATGTATACTAGCATACTAATGCCTGCTAGTATACATTTGTCATTTGTATTACGCATCTGTATGTATGTATTGTACAAATTTAATAATAAAGGAGGTTACGAAACAAACATTAATCTGACTTTTCAAACAGACAATTATGTCGATCTACGTCCAAGAGGAGATTATAACACAAAAAAGGCAATCCTTCCCCACCGGACCCGCCCAGCCAAGACCCCCGGGGAGCGACT
The DNA here is from genome assembly GCF_000696795.3 of Halyomorpha halys. Lineage (NCBI taxonomy): Eukaryota > Metazoa > Arthropoda > Insecta > Hemiptera > Pentatomidae > Halyomorpha > Halyomorpha halys. The sequence continues at coordinate 196,498 of NW_027111717.1, forward strand.
GTCCTATATCACTTTAAATAAAAACTTAAAACGGGAAGAGGAGAGTTTAAGATAGTTAAATCGAGCAATATTTCATAAGCGCCTGAAATTGAAAAACGGAAAAAAATCTTAATTAATCATTTTTATAGACCAATTTGTTGGAAATTTAAATGGGAACTAGATCCTATAGGATTTCCAAAAATCAGTTCTGAGGCTTCTATAATGATACATGTTCACAAATCAAAAAAATATTTAGGATTTCAAAATATTTTATAGGTTTGAAAACGGCGGTAACTAAATAAAATAAAGCAAAGTTGTAATATTTTTGCTAACCAATATATATTTAAGTATTAACTAATAGAAGATATGAAAACAATTTTACATAAAAAAATAACGGTGAGCTCATTGGAAGGTGAAAAAAATAAAAGTAATTAAGATTACCCACGGTAGCAGTGGTAGGGTGTTGGCCTATAAACGATAAGGCATATTTTTGAAACCTGCTCGAGATTAAATTCCTGACAATTTTCTAGTCTTTACATTTCTAACGCTTTATTAGTACATTAAATAAGCCTTCATCAAAGCTCAGCGGTCTTTTTTTGCTTTTATTACCATTGAGACATTTTTATGGAGCCCATTAAAGCTCGGGGTACGCTGTTAACATATTTAGGAATTGAGAAGCAAACAGAGAAAGGTTATATTTAGGACCCCCGCTGGGACTAACAAGTACTAATTCCTTCTAATGGTTTCAGTTACTTATGTGTTGTCAGAGAGAGCGTTTGGATTTAATGGGCACATTGGGAAGCAAGGAAGACTTATTATAGGACTAAAATATTTGTTGGGACTGTGGATGGAATTATGTTTATGTTTAGTCAAGCTTCATAATGGAAGACAACTTTGAAAATTTGTCATAAGTACTAATAAAGAAATACAATAATTTTAATTTATTAAATTTCTAATAGGTACATTCTCTAGTAACAGTTCGTTCTTTTGGTACAATAGTTTACAAGTTGATAAGATGAGGAGTAAGCTTTAAGGATGGATCGAAGAACAAGTAAGCGAATTAAGGGAGGCTTTTTGATCTAAATGGATAGAAAAATAAATAGACATTAAAAGAATTCATTAATCCAAGTTTAGAGTGAACCTTATCCTTTTTTTGTTTTACTCCCTTTCTGGTCATTTCTGACATACAAGGAGAAAGAAAGGGTTATCCTACAGATTTTCAGGGTGGGAAGCTCGAGATTTAATTCTCCGCCTATGCCAAGAGCTCGTTTGTAGCCGAGGTAGTTGAAGGGTTGCCTTAGCAACCTTGAGTCTGCAGTGAATGACTTTTATTTCTTAGTGGCCACACGGCATAAAAAGATTACTCCCTCAATCTAATTTTTTTTTAAATTATTTATTTATTGTAATTTACAACTTACAAAATAATACAATAAGTAAATATGTAGTATGTTTCATATACACTTGAAAATCTTGGGAAGGAACCACCCATTGGTGGTACTTCAAACATTAATTTAAACTAGAAGGTCTCGTGGCCATCTTCTTTTCAGACGCCTCGGAGGATTATCAGGGATTGTTAAGGATGAAAGATTAAGAATTAATGGGTTAGGATGGTTAAGGAGTTGGGAATAAAAAGACGCATATCTGATTTGGGTCAAATCTGCAACGAATGGGATGTTAAGGTCTTTATGAATGAGTTTATTTGTGACGTAATAAGGAGCATCAAGGATTTTACGTAAGATTTTGGATTGTAATGATTGGATGCGGGAAGAATTTGATGGTTTGGTGGAGCCCCCAGAGCTCAATTCCATATGTCCAAATTGGCCTGATTATTGTAGTGTATACTAATTTTTTGTAGTGAATGGCAATCTAATTAGAATAGGTTTGTTATCTGAAAGATAAAAATTCCTGTACATCAGAGATGACTAGGTGCTGGAAATATTTTACGTCATAACACACTACAACGGCCTCTTATAATATGTATATATGATGCTGAATGAGGGAAGTAGGCTTAACAAGTAGAAAAACTGCTGCTTAGGAAACTCATTTACCTTTTCACAAAGCCTAGTAAATCCTAGCATTACATTCACTTTAAAATTATAACCTGGACCAAATCAACAGAAAACTATTATTTTACAATTTTTCTACATACATTACTACACTAGACTAATTTTTTAAGTATTAAAATGCTATTTTTAAATAATTACAGTCCGTTCGGGAAGAGCATTCTACTGAAAGGTCAACCACTACCTAACTAATACCCATTCACAACCATCTTTATGTTTTCACTCGATACTATTTTAAAAACGAGTCCCTTCATTCTATATTGTCATTTTATCATTCTCGTCTGACAGGTTAGGGAAAGATATAGATGAAAGTTGTATTCATCTCCCTCGGTTATGCTAGACGCGGGCCCATTACTCCACAATATAAGGGATCCCCTAGCTCCTTTGATATTTAGCATTACTAGCAAACTATTTCTAATTTTGGCCATTTATACAATCAATAAAATAGCCGCACTGTTTATAATGTGAGAATAGTGTTAAGACACTATTAACTACAAGGACCCGAGATCGAATCCAGCTGTCACAGATAATTATTCATTCTGTTACCTTAGCCGTGAGCTAACTCTGTGGGTTGTGAAGCCCTACAGTGATCCACCCTGCCTCCGAAAATGGGTATCCTTGCTTGGGGACAAATCTGGCGGCTGAGCGTGATCTTGAAAAACACCTCATATTATAAGAGTTGTTTTAAAAACAGTATTCCCTTACAAAATCCTAAAACCCCTGACTCTTTATAGGTTCAATCGGTCCACATTATTATGATCATTAATTTTAATTAGCGTGTTGTTTATGAACTATTCAGGAAATAATTTGAAGGACCAAGTTTCTAATCTGGAGTGCCCCCATGTCTGAAGCTGCCAACTGGATTCAAGTAACCTAATTCTGGACCTAAATTGTCAGCTAGTGCTAACAAAATACGCTGACGACACATGTATACTTCCTGTAAACAACGACCCAACTAATGCATCACAAACACTACAGGCACACATAACATCTATTGAAGAATTGTGTAAAAACTGGAGAATCAAAATAAATCCTGAAAAATCCCACCAGATCACCTTTACTCTCCGTCGTAAACCTCTGCCCTGCTGTCCTACAGTATCCTTTCTAGATACACCACTAACACCTGTTGAACAGATTCGATACTTAGGACTCCATCTTGACAAGAGACTTGGAATCCACACACAAGACTGAAACGACAAGAAACTGCTCGTAGATTCCGATTGCTACAACACTTACTTGACAAACGCTCTAAACTTCCCATTCATTACAAAAAATTAGTATTCACTACAATAATCAGACCAATTTGGACATATGGAATTGAGCTCTGGGGCTCCACCAAACCATCAAATTCTTCCCGCATCCAATCGTTACAATCCAAAATCCTACGTAAAATCCTTGATGCTCCTTATTACGTCACAAATAAACTCATTCATAAAGACCTTAACATCCCATTCGTTGCAGATTTGACCCAAAACAGATATGCGTCTTTTTATTCCAAACTCCTTAACCATCCTAACCCATTAATTCTTAATCTTTCATCCTTAACAATCCCTGATAATCCTCCGAGGCGTCTGAAAAGAAGATGGCCACGGGACCTACTAGTTTAAATTAATGTTTGAAGTACCACCAATGGGTGGTTCCTTCCCAAGATTTTCAAGTGTATATGAAACATACTACATATTTACCTATTGTATTATTTTGTACAGTTGTAAATTACAATAAATAAATAATAAAAAAAAAAAAAAAATTGTCAGCTACATAAATCTATAAATACAAAAATTCCCCAAAAGAATAAATCATAATGATTTTTAGACATGACAGGGTACTGAGCGATTAGTTCTTGTGATATCTGTCAAATTAATACATACAAATGATTATTCAGTTTTGAAAAGGAGTAGCGGTTCCAATTACTAGCGGAAATTGTTTGTTGGAAGTGAGACGTTGCCGAAGGAAACAGTAGAATACAGAAGAAGCAGTGGCCCTCAGAAAGGAGATAAGAAGTTATAAAAAAAGACTGAAGGATGACTGTCGAGAAGAGAGGCGGAGGAATTAAAGTAGATGACAGGGCACAACGTTGCTTAGGATCAATCAGCCCTCCTCCATTGTACTGTTGCGTCTCATCTTATAATGTACGGCTCAGGATAAACTCTCCATTAGCCTCTTGTATTTTTTTTAATGTTTACTTCGGCCGGAGTAGGGAGATGTGATTCATGTTCAGTGTCAGTAAAAATTATTGAACGGATGGTGCATCAACATAATTTCGCGAAGAAATGTAGCTTAAAATTTTGGGAATGCGGTCAGAAATTTGACACTTTAACAAAATTAACTGTTTGGTACGTTACAAGGTAGAATTTTTATTATTTTGTAAATACGCAAGGAATCAACTCATCAACTCTGACTAAAACGTTCCCCCACATTAAAAAATATATGCATTAAATTTCTGTGACTGTTGCAGCCTCATCTTTACTAGGTGAAACTATTGTACTGCAGTGAGTGTGTTCAACTTGTGATTTCCTAGAACAGATAGATTTCTGTTTGTCTCCACTTCTAGAAATTACGAGGCCAAACTAAACTAGTAGCTAAAGATAGAAATAATCAAGCTTGCCATGAACTATTTAATTGGATATTAAGTGAAAGTTTTGTAAATTCTATTATTTAAAAAACAATACTAGAAAAATAAAAAAGTGTTCCCTGGGAAGTTAAATTACTATCTTACTGTAGGAAGCTAGTCCGAGTGGCGGTCAACAAAGGTAAAAAATAGTAAAAAAAATGTTTAATGGTAATCAACGTTTCGCCACACTCGCGGGGCTTCGTCAGAGCTAAATGAAAACAAAATAAAAACAATGTAAGGTGTGACTAGAAAACTCGAAAACTTACACAAAGAGTGCAAAAAAATATTAAAATAATAATAAATAGGTAACTATATAATAATGACTAGGTAACTAATCAGTAAGAAGGATAATAAACTTATTATTCTTATTATCTCTTTCTTACTTGTTACCTGAACTTTACCTTTACCACATTCACTTTGACCGTATGTTTATCATTTACACCTACTTTTTACCATATTCTGTTACTATTTCTAATAAGTATTGTTCTATTATTTAAAACTCTAGTTCTATACTTACAATTCTAACACTCGTGACTGTAACTGTTATTAACTTGCTGCCTATTCATTTATTTTCTTATTATTTATTATATATTTTCTGAACTTAATTTGTCTCTCTCTTTTTTAAAAACTATTTTTGTATAATTTATTCTCTTTGTTTATGTATTCTATTTTTGTCATATCTTACATTATTTGAACACTATCTTGTATTAATTTAGCCCTGAAGAAACCCTGCAATGTGGGGCAAAACGTTGATTAACCTTAAATAGATGTTTTACTATTTTGTACCTTTATTAACCACCAATAGGACTATCTTTCTACAATCTACTTCATACGGTAAACTATTATAATATTTTCTGAAAAATAAAGAAAAAAAATCATATAAAATAAAATACTTTTCGTTCATTGATGAACATAATGTGCATCACAATCCCAAGAGGAAGGAAATGTGGGACAATAAACAGAAAAAATGATTCATGGTAGGATAAAAATAAAGGTTGCGATTAAGTGTTTTACAATGCACGTACAAATGATAAAAGAAAGGAAACAAGGAACAATTATGAAGTATAATTTAGATTAGATACATAAGAAATAAAACAATTGTGAAGAAAGGATATCCTGTACAAGAAATGACATATTGTTTCATAGTACTCGAGGGACAAGGAAAAACATATAAAAACAAAACAAAAAAAAATAATAGAAAGGAAGAATAATAAACAATCCTTAGATTTTGTCTAGAAAATTAATATTTACTGATTCTGTCTGAGACGGACGAATTAACCATTTTTATCCTTACTAGATAAAATCAACAAGCCCATCACAGTTGTCTGCATTGCTACCTCCGAATTCACAATTAACATCTAACAGATCTGCTTTCTCTTTATGATACAGCATGCGAAATCAAGCCCAGAAGTAAGAAATACCTAACTGTGTTTTTCTATATAAGTCCGGTCCCATTTTTTTTATAATTCATTAAAAACTCAGTTGCAATACAACAAATAACTGGAAAAAGAAAAGAGACAAATTCTCGAAATCCACAACACAAGCAACCATCCAGTCAAGAATACAAAGAAAAGTGACAGTGCAGTGTTTCTTTAATCCACCCCCGACTGCGCTTGAGGTTGCCCGCCACCTAAACAAGTATCATAACACTAAAAATGTTGTCCATTTTGTTCAACAGACTGTTGTTCATTTCAATTTCACAAATCAAAAAACACAGTGTTAAGTGTTTCAATTTAAATTAGTATGACGGCATACTGAAAACCCTTCATCTTCATCATGGATCTAATGGGAGGGGGTAAATTTAGAATTATAGAGTGTGGGGGTGTTCTGACTTCCGATCATAAATTGTTGCCAAGAAAGATGTCGTTGCTACTACTTACCGAATTATTGAAGGAACAAAAATTTTTTTTTTCCATTTATAGTTTTTTCTTTGTCCACACATGTCCAGTTAGTATCAGGGAAGGGAAATCAATTCATTCTAATTGCAATCTGCAGTTTAAGAGTTATTAAAATTATATTTATATATTCATCAGTCATACATGTCCATGAATAAATCTTTACTTTCAAAACAGCTTTATGACCATTCGTTAAAGAATCTGATTGAACTGATACCAACCATGATTATTGGTGTTTTTTAAAATATTTATTATCATAGTGCTTGAGCCGAACAACATACTCATTCTTTGATTAGGTTATTTAAATTTTAATTCATCTAAAAGTAGTTCTGAACTAGTTCAACCGAGGGAACCCCCAAGTTGCTGGCGAGGTATTAGAATGCATCCTTCGTGTGCAAGATAGGAAGGGGGTGATAAGGAAAACAGAGGGAAAGATTAAGTTGAATTATGCATTTCATGTAGATATATAGGCTCTGAAGATACTGTTAGGCCTGGAATACAAGAACATGCCTGCTATGGGTTATTCTACTTGTTGATGGAAACTCAAAAAGGCTGTCATGGTAGTATGCGTATATATATATAAATTTATTGGGAAGCAAATTAGCTAATTAATTGATTAGTTCAGAAATATTTTAAAATATTTAATTTTAATTATACCATATATTTTTTTTACATTACGCACATGTTCAAAATAATTCATTATAAAGAACTGAAACATAAACTAATTTGTTTGACCATCTACCCTCCTCTATCTTACAAATTTTTGAAACTTCTTATCATGCATTAAGCTCAAAATAGCATAATTAATATAAATATAACACAATAGCATAAATTATAATCATAATTCATTTCCTTGGACGTTACGGAAACTCACGTTTGGATACTTAAGAGTCACAGTATCCCCGAGAGGTTGAAGGAAAAATTAATGAATTAAAAACTATTGTCCTAATTTTTTTACTTTTAAGCAAAAAAAGTGGTTTAAAATAAATAAATATTTCCCCTGAAGGGTAATTTCGGTATTCACTTTATTCACTGGTAGTAAAAAAAGCATTAAAATCTCCAAGACGACTCCACCCCTCCCCTAATGGAAAGGACAACCAGTGTAGACCTAAACTCATTCCTCAACTCCTTCCAGAACAAAGCCCAGACTGACAGAGGTGGTCCCGGAGGTAGGGCCGTGGACGGCTGCATTCCTCGGCCGGTGCAGGCACTAACACTATGGTCCCAACTCCTGTCACCACGCACGCACACGCAGTAGGGCCGCTATAAATAGCCCCTGCCCCCACCAATCCTCCTCTCTCTTCGTCGAAGAAAAAATCAGCGACTTCGACACGGCTTTCGAATCTGTCTAAACTTATCGGATTTAAAAAAAATTATTTACTGAAATTTAAAACTGTAATAAATAAAAATACATCTAGGTATGACTTTACTACAATGGTATAATACAGTATTGTGGAGAAACTATCCACTGCTAGAGCACTCCAAAATATTTCTACTCAAGAAGGTCTCTATGCCATCTTCTTTTGGGACAAAGTGGTGGATCTTCAAGAATAGAAGAGAAAGCATGGGTAGAACGGGTTTTGGTTGTTATAACATATATCATATATCATTGAAGGATTGATATCAGGTTCAGGTTAGATCGGCTACATATGATTGATACATTTAAGGTATTTATAGATGATTATACTTGTGACAAATTTAGAAATATTAAGGATTCTGGATTGTAAGGGTTGTACAAGAAAGCACTTCGATGGTTTAGCGGAGCACCAAGCTCTGCTCCAAGTCCTAACAGCCTTTAATATTGTTATGTAAATAGTTTTATACTATATAAGCCAGTAAAGAAAATACATATAGAGAAAACAGGAATAATTCACCTTTCGCATAGGAAGCTTGTGGAGAGATTTTAAGAAACTAACATTGACTTAGATCGAATCAGTGCTCCACAAGACTCAAATAACATTTTTTTTTATCACATACCAGCCACTAACCGACCACCCAAATATCATTGGTTAGGCTCTACCCCATTATATCTTTGGGAGTCTTGATTTTCTTTCTTCCCATCTCAGTTTCATGATCCTCGACTGGCTTTCTTTTCTTTCTTCGGACCACTTCATACCCCTCTTTTTTCCTCTTCCAATATTGGCGAGATTTTTAAGTGTTTTCCTGTCTCTATCTGAAACTTTAAGGTTCTCTAATTCTTCTCTCATTTGCCTCGTGTATCCTCCCATACTTTTGTAGCTAAAAATTATGTTTTTTTTTTTTTTATTATTTATTTATTGTAATTTACAACTGTACAAAATAATACAATAAGTAAATATGTAGTATGTTTCATATACACTTGAAAATCTTGGGAAGGAACCACCCATTGGTGGTACTTCAAACATTAATTTAAACTAGAAGGTCCC
>NW_027111717.1:211620-216343 GCF_000696795.3 Halyomorpha halys
AAAAAAAAACAAAACATATTATAAACTTTTATAAATATTTTTCTGGTCAGTAGTTTCTCTGTTTGGTTATTTATGAACGCTGTTTCAATTAAAATTAAAATTAATATTATTATTTGTCCTATACCAGGATTTATAGAATGGATAACTCGAGGTCATAGTGATAAGTTAATGTTTCAGTTTGAAATATGTTTGAGATCATACTTCCAATAAATTTTTTGATAATGAAGGAAAAGTTCATGTAGGCATAAACCGATGATTGTATTCCAAAAGCACATGACACTAAGTAGGCTGAGAGCTGATTGTACCCACCATTTAAATCGGACATGAGCTTTGAATAGCAATAGGACAGATATTGGAAGCCATGGAAGATTCCTGGAAGATTTTCTAATTGCCGTCATGATTGAAATAGGCGCCAGCGAGGTTAAAGCTTGGAATATAAGAGTCAGATCAAAATTAACAAATAGCAACTTCACAAAACAAATGTGTATAAAATATTAGGGCAGATAAAAGATATCCTTACAGGAAGTTTCATGAGAATTCACATGGTACTATTAAGATAATATCTAATAACATTAATCATAAAAAAGCTGAATAAATTCCTCTTTCTGCTTGATAAGGTCTACGATGGTAGCGCCGTAGGACGGTAGTAAAATGTCGCATCCTCGACCACAAGGAAAGACAATAATGAAAAAACGAGAAGCCAAAAGGTTGGTTGGAGAAGGCAATCTATTGGCATCGTGATTTATGGCCTAGTCAATAAATGGGGCAGTGAATCATGGCTACTCTCGCAGCAGACCTAACCCAGTGGGACCAGTGTGTTCGGCTCCAATGCTTCATCTTTGAGAGTGAAAGTAGAGAAATCGGGGTATAATATCGGCGGCGTCATAGCTGGGGGCGTAACGCGGGGCAAAAAATTGACAGATCAGTGAAATCGGTCGATGCTTCTCGCTTCTTAACCTTTCAAGTTATAAGAGCGTCCAAGAGTTTCTTATGTCACGAAAGAATGATTCGAGAATTGTGTAATTGACAATTTATTACTAATTTCCAATCATCCGGGATGTAGAGCCATTAATTGAATTGTAATAAATATAAATTTATTTATCCTAAAAATCAGGAAAATCCTCCTCGACATCTTCTAAAAATCATTGGTTGAATAAAAATACATTCGTGCTCTATCCATTAACATTACATATGTATATTCTCACCAGAAGGAAAAATTACAAAACCAACCTAACACTAACCTCACTACGTATGTCGACGACACATGTGTGCTTTCAGTGAATACTGATACTTAAACAATGGTGTAAAAACTGGACAATTAAAAAAAAAATCCATTAATTCAGCTTTACTTTTTTTCTTATACCTACGGATAGTCCATAGTATCCTTTCATAATGTTTTCTTTTTCCTATAGATCCCCAACCTAGATCAAACTTTTAACTTGTAATCCTTATACAAGACTGAAAAGAAAGACGTCGATTCCGACAGTTGACAATAATTACTAGACAGTCTAAGTTTCCAATCATCAAAAGACTGATTTACATAACTATAATAAAACCTATTTAAATTTGGGGACATGCCGATGATACATGTCTATTGTCAGTGAACAATGATTCTTACATTGTATCCCAAACCCTACAATCCCACATCACCAACCTTGAATAATGGTGCCAAAATTGGAGGATTAAAATTAATTCCAATAAATCCCACCAAATCACATTTACCCTTCGTCGTAAACTAATGAGCTCTTGCCCAACAGTATCCTTTAATAATACCCCACCTATTCCTGTCGAACAGATCCGTTACTTAGGACTACATCTCGACAAACGACTGACATGGAATCCTCATACAAGACAGAAAAGACAGGAAACTGCTCATCGATTACGGTTATTACAACATTTACTAGACAAACGCCAATAATTCCCAATCCATTACAAAAGACTGATCTATATGACTATTATAAGGCCAATCTGGACATACGGAGTTGAGCTTTGAGGCTCCACTAAACCATCAAATTCCTCCCGAATCCAATCCTTACAATCCAAAATCCTTCGTAAAATCCTTAACGCTCCTTACTTTGTCACAAATCAAGTGATACATCATGACCCTAATGTCCCATATGTTGCCGATTTGGCCAAAACCAGATACCATTCCTTCCATGGAAAACTTCCCAAGCACCCAAATCCACTTGTTCCTAACCTGGCTTCTCTTACATTACCTAGGCGTCTGAAAAGAAGATGGCCTCGGGATCTTCTCCTCTAGAAATGTTGTTGGAGTTCTATTAATGGGTAGATTCTCCACATGTTTGTATCATGTCACTATCTCACCTACAGCAAATTTACTTGTTGTATCTATGTCATACAGTTGTAAATAACAATAAATAAATAATCATAAAAAAAAAATAAATAATTGAGGAGTTGAGTTTTATCCATTAAAAACATCGAATTCCCCTAGTATCGAGTCCTTACCATCGAAAATCCTCAATGTTCCTTATTTTGTTGCAAATCAAATCATTCATATGCTGCCGTTTATGCCCGAACCATCAACACTTCTATTCCTGATAATCCTCTGATGTGTCTGAAAGGAAGATAGCCTCGAGACTTTCTTATGTTTCTTACGTTATTGGACACAAAATTTGCAAAATAAAGGAGAAATTTTAATGTGGCCTCTGACGAGAATGGGAAAGGCTGAAGATGACTGACTACGCACTATTACGCATGATATTATTAATATTGTATAAAACTCGTATAATGCACTATTAATAATATATAAATCATACAATAATAAATAGAAATAATATACAAGTTATGCACAAACGAGAATCTGAATAGTATAACAGAAATGACGACCGAGCTAGTAACAGCCTGAGGTACCGTTAGTAGGTCCGTTATCGTGCCAATGCTCTTTTGTTTACACAATTCTATGCCTTATTGATATTCCCTCAATATACTACATCTTGTTACGTTTGGATTGGATGACTCTTCTAGTTAAAGCTTACAAATTCAAATACATTTATAAATAATTCGTTAAAAGAGTCTTAAAAATAAAATAATAATAATAAACCCACGATTTGCAATTTTTTACACAATACTGTTGAAGTGGACTACTTAATTCCTTAGAGGATAACGTTGCTCCGACGGCGTCAGAAGGTGTACCTTAAAGTGTCCCACCAGAGGTAGTGAAAGGCACGAAAGGACTGGAACGGAGAAGGAGGAGTGTAGCTTGCGCTTTATGGGAGGAAAACCAAAATTTTGTAAGCATTAAGTTCTGGACTTTGTACCCACGTGTTTAAAATATAATAATCGCGAATACTACCCTTAAAAAAAAGTTAATTTTTCTTAGGTATTCGAATAACTTATAAACTACATAGGTCCCTAAATTAAATTCCCTAGATTAAATATTTAAAAAAAGGTAATAATAATTAGATTACTGATAATCTATATAATTAATTATTAAATTAATAATAATTTAATATATTGATTGTCTGAGAGTGATTTATTTTATTATTAACACAAAATTCAATGATACACTTTTTCTCTTAACTTTTTATTTTAAAAACCTCCAACATTTCGGCTCTTAGACCATTTTCAAGAAGACGAACTTAACAACTTAAACAAAACAATTTTTGTACAACAGTTTTTGTATTGAAATTATGTGGTTCATATAAGACATGGGCAATTGAACTGCAAAAAAGACAATTTAATGAATTATGACATCAATGATTAAGGCTGTCTCCTTGAAACTGGCCTAAGTGTCCAAACGTTGGAAGTTTTTTAAAATAAAAAGTTGAGAAAAAATTATTTTTTTCTATAACAAAATTGAATTTTTTGTTAATAATAAAGGAATTAGTAATATCTGGATTATCTCTATTGGAAGTCTGGTGAATCAATTCAAAAAAAATTTTTTGAGGTTAATAACTTCCAGTTGAATTAAATTTGTATTAAATTGTCATAACATAGTACAACGTTTCGGGACCACTGTCCCATATTCGTGTACTTTAAACCTCATAATTTCATACAGGAAATCATGTCACACTTTACATTGTTCTTTATTTTCTACTATAACTTATGCCTCTTCCTGGAAGTTATTAGCCTCAAAAAAATTTTATGTAATAATAATAAAGGCTTAGTTTCATTAAAACGTTATAATAATGACGCCTGCAATCTACCGAATCTACTACCTAATCAGTCCTGACGCAATCCTCTCACCTACGTTTTGGCCTGCCCCCTTCTACCACCCGTTACCCGTAGGTTCAATGTTTATTAACATTTTAGAGATCCATTCGTTACTAAGTCCTTCAACCTTACACGCCCAGCTTATTTTCAAAAACCTTAAGCCACAATTGTCCCCTCAGTGTCAGAGGCCACGTTTCGCATCCGTAATGAATAGTAGGAAGGATAATAGATCTGTAAATTATAACTTTTAGGTTTTTTTAGACAGAAGGTGCGATCAAAGCAATTTCGAAATAAAAAAATTAACAAGCATTTCCAACCTTTAACCTCGCTTTTATTACCTCATCAATTTCGTCTTTTCTAGTTACCATATAACCTTAATAATTAAATATAAGAAGATGGTCAAAAAAGAAGAACAAATAGTTTAAAACGATTTTAATGTCTGACGTTTCGCCCCACTTTGCAGGGCTTCATGAGGGCTATTCAAAGCGAACGGTTGAACCGTTCTATTACAGGGGTATTCATGATGTTGTGTTAAATGTTAAATGTTTTA
>NW_027111717.1:217423-260396 GCF_000696795.3 Halyomorpha halys
ATACAGTTGTAAATATCAATAAATAAATAATAAAAAAAATCATCAGAATCAAAACCAATCATGGTAAAAATAGCCCAAAACCAAATTATAGGAAAAATCTACAATATTAAAAAGAAAATATAACCATGGAATTCTAAATATGCAAAGGCCAATAGACTGTGGGAGAGCCAAGCATTAAGGAAACATAACAGCTATTAAGAATTATCAGAGCGAAAAAGAACAAGCTAAACAAATTAAAAATAGACACATTAAAATTCCAATAAACTCAGATAATATCTTCTAATTATTGAAAATTGAACGGTCAGAAACTAAAAATTGATTAAGAAAACCGTATTGTCATGTCATGTATAATTAGAAGTCAGAAGGACAATTAGAGGTTTAATCTTAAAACAGGTGATATTCAAAGTAACTATTATGATGAAAAATAAACTATTTATAATATTAAATTTAAATAAAAAATAAAGGATATAATATAACTATTATTCTTCATATATTTTTTTCATTCTATTATAACCAGTATAAGCTGTACGTATTAAATCACACCATATATACTTTAAAACAATCAGAAAAAAGTATATAAATAATAATTATAAAATAAAAAGGATAAAAATAAAATAGATAATAATAACGATGAAATATTATATGCACATCTCAAATAAACATAAGTAAATAGTGTAACAATTTAGGTAAAAAAATTAAACTTCATCGATTTAATAAAAAACGATATAAATGATCTTGAACACAATCATATGTATACACAATAATCATGAAGACCTACTAATTAAAAATTACTATTCCATTTAAAAGTGTATACATATTTAAAAGTTTAAAAATAAATAAATATGTTCTAGTATTAACAATTCCTATACAAAACTTAAGGAAAAAAAAATATTTTTTTATGATATTGATATTACCATTTAATTAAAAAATGTCCCATGTATTCATTATTATGATGAAAATTTTTAAAATGGTCAAAAAAAATGTATGTTGCCTAGAATTTTAAAAAAATAAATAAATTGTACCATTTTGAGCGGATTTTGAAGTTTTTTTTTAATATGTATTTGTAATTGTACTTTGACATCCTACATCTTAGATATATAGGATACATTGCTATATTTGATATATTCATATAAGTAGTACAAAGTTAACTTTTTGACATCTCCATAATAAATTATAAGAAATTCCCACTATTCAGCATTTAAAACCATAAAGTAACATTTCTTACTGCTTTTCAGCTACATAATAATAATTTCAAAGGAAATTTATTTATTTATTCGTAGCCATAAGACTTATAAAGGAACAAAAATTATAGATTGTAAGATCCAAAGAGGTAAGAAATTTATTCTATTACATTAATATCATTACGTAATCTATATAGTGTAATTTAAAACATTTTATAATTTATTGAAAGTTAGTATCTATAATTGCATAATGCATATAATAGTAATAATAGCAAAATTCAATATACTCATAGCAGTCTAATCATCTTCAATCTTTCATCATTCTCCGTTAAATATTTTCTTATCCATAACTTATAATTTTTATGTTTATTTATCTTAAAATTCCTTATGTGGTATCTACATAGCATCTGATGTTCAAAATTTATAATGTTATGAACTCTTATTTAATTTTTAATATCTTTATCCTTTTCATATAAATTGCTATGAAATGAAGTAATCAATTTAATTATTTTTGCGTATATTACATTCAATGGGCATTTCTGAATTGTAAAAAAAAAAGATCAGGTACTTTGTAAGGAACCATCGTTTTTATAATTTATTTTAAAATATGAAGTTATTTAACTCATTCTTAAAGCATAGTAAAGATAACTTTAATTTTTCTCTGTTATTTGCATTTTCTCTTCTTCACGTTTTATTAGTAACAACTGATCATCGATTGTTTTATCAGGACGTCTCATGAAATAACCAATGCTAATTATGCTTTGTATTAATTCACCACTGCTCTATTTACACCCATTCTTCATTCATGAACTTGGCCCTGACTGACAATTATTTCGCCTGTTAATTTATAGTAGTTAATACATTATTAGAAAAAGCTATTTAAGGTGTCACCAGTAACCAATAACTAGCCAATTAGTAACCAGTAACCAATGACTAACTCTTCAGGATTTTCATGATGTTCTTTTCATTATTTCCTATTTGAAAATTATGTGGCATAATAAATAGGTATTATTTTTTCAAACATGTGGCAGTCAAGACAGTTAAAAAAATACTAGAAAAAATATTTATATAACCAACGTTTTGCTATACTTTTCATGGGTTCATCAGGGATGAATCCTAGGAAATGTATCATCTTATATAAATCATAAATCTTTTCTGCTATTTGTGATAGTTTTTTTCACACTTTACCCACTTTCTTGACCCCCAGCCGGAGCATCTTCCTACTATAAAAAATATTTCAATAATATATTTTTCTTTTTTTTTTTTAGAATTTAAATACCTTTTATACAACAAATACCTGTTTTTTCTTGGGATTCATACTATTGACAAAAATTTAGAGGGCTTTAATGAGCTTCTTCAGACATCGCGTAATAATCAGTGGTAACAAAAATATAAAAAAAACAAAAAATATCATAAAATACACCAAGACTAATAAAAAACACCCTGCTACATAATATAAAATCTTCTAGTCATAAATTACCTAAATTAAAATAAAATATAGTAAAACTTTCATCTAAATTTTTAGAGCCGTTTCCGAGAAAATCGTAAAAAAAAATGTATGATATGAAGAGGAACTAGCTTATTTTAGTGAATCAGTATATCTTACCTAAAATATGTGTTATTAGTTATCGTTTAAATTTTTACACAGTTTCGTACTAATTTCGTTTTTAAGCTGTTCACACAAACAAACCAACTTGCAAGTATACAAATGCATTTCTTCCACCAGATTCAAATTTGTTAGCGATTGCAACACTTTCCCTTACGGTATAGTTCAGATATAAAGATAATATTTTGGAACGAAAAAGGAATGTTTAGCCCTGTAAAGAATGGCAACCAGATCAGGCTGAAGCACACTTAAGAATTATATTAAATAGATGCGGTACAATAAACATGATACTCAAGACTGCTGTGGGCTGGGCATGTCGTAAGATGGATGATGACTTTGCCACATAGAAATATTGTTAGGGTGGGTGAAAGGAAAAAGGGAGGTCGGCCAAAATTTCCAGAAAACAAGAGCTTGTTAGACCCTAGCTCGAGAGAGAAATGGTAGCGATGTCTTAATGCGGCGAAGACACGAACCGTGTTGTAGTGCTTATGATGATGATAATGATGAAAGTAATAAGTAGCATCATATAAATACAGAAACAGCACATCTAAAATCTATATTCTAAAGAAAAGAGGAACAGAATTAATTTACTCCATTAATTTTTAAAAACATAACTGCGATTGGTTGGACTGATTTAATGTGATATCTCAATTTAGCTTGTAATGGTGCCTGAATTCAGGATAGATAGCCTGATTGGGCGTTAACTAGTATTAAGAGACAAGAATTGTTTAAGTACTTTCCAAATAACACCCCCAAAAATCAATATTTTTGATAATGATCCACAATTTTGGCGAACGGAATCTAGAAAAAGCGAGAGCCCAGGAGGAAACGGTCTTCCCGAGAGCAACCTGTGGAAAAGAACTCGAAGCCATTATTAAGGTAATCTCGTTGCTGTTAATATCTGCTGCCTACGTGAGTAGATTCGGTAAGTTAAAAATTAAAACAATTAGATGGACCAGGATCTTCTGTCAAATTTAGAAATTTATGTAATCATAATATTACGATCCGAAGCATGAGCTCCTGCTAATGGCCCGACATGATATCTCGATATGGATAGGAGGCGATAGTGGCTATTATCTACCGATTATGTCATTAGAGAAATTTTAAATTATAGGGATAAATTTCATTTGTAATCAAAATTGGATTAGACTCTAAATCACCTGATCCGCAAGTGCTGGCATAATCACATGATAGCCGATTTAATTTTGGAAATACAATTATATATTTAAAAGGTAGAAGTAAATTTTTCTAATCTTTACCCAGGGATATATTTAGTTATTTGGATGTATTAAAACCATCTTGAGTTAAAGTCATTTAAAATATACTATAATCCGGTTATCCGCCCATCCACACAATCTTGCTCTGGATTATAAATATTAGGGCTCTAACCTTACTTTCATATTGTACATGCTAGACAAAATAATAAAGAAGAAAAAATGATAATTAATAAAATAAAAAGATAATAGTAATAGTAATAATAAGCTGTAGAAAATATAGTAATTATCGAGATTAAATAATAGAAAAGTAATAAAACCACATAACAACAATTTAACAAAAAGAAGAAATCTTAACACCTATTCATACCCATATACCTGTGTACAATACTTGCAGGTAATCTTGGGAACCCTTAGCCAAGCTTTGCCAACCTCATGAGGAAGACCATGAGATCCCAGCGCTTCTCTCTCACTGCGTCACTGGTATTGAAAGCCAGTGAAGACTAAGTGAGAGCACAAAAAGCCAATTTTTGGAGACCAAGTACAAAATATACTTTACCGAAAACTGTCTGAATTGACTTCTTACTTTTATTTAATATTTGGAAATGAAAACAGATTTTTTATTTAAAGCTATTTTTCATTATCAATCTCACGCCTGTGAGAAACCTATTCGTAGGCTCTTTACACTGTTCTACGAAATAAAAATAATTAAACTATATTTTGCAGGAGAGAAGTCAGTCTTAAAAAAATAAAATAATAAATAGGTCAGCGGGGTTCTAGTTTATTTTAAAGCATATCGTGCAGTATCTAATTTTTATTTTATTTGAAATAGAAGGTTCACACAATGAGGAAAGTTGCTTCAACAATTTTGATGTATTTTCCAGGGGTCTAGATATTTACTTTTTTTTTAAACGAAATTTACCCCATTTCTTAACATTATTGGAAAACTGACCTCTCTAAATAACGATAAAATCAATTTTTAGAACAATAACCTCTTTGAATAATGTCTAACTACAATAATCAAATATTTTCACAGCAGTCGAAATAGATTATAGAATTTTCCGATTTTAGAACTTATTGGAGGGTGACACCTTTTTACTCACCACCCATAACTACATACCTCAGTTTAAACAACTATAGTTTCTCTCCTATATATACAATATTATACATGCAATCCAACAAGGGTACAGATAGATTTCTATAAGGACATTTAAAGCAACCAGCTATTGGAGAAGACAATGAGAGAAGGCTGGAAGAGTTAACGCCCACATGGTGTGGTCCTTGCATCGTGTGCGGTCCTCCATTATATCCCTCTATACCTCCCACACCCCTTCTTTATCACCTCTGTCCTCACAGCTTCGCCAAAACAAGTCGTTCTAATATTTCATTCATTATGCAGAAAAGTATTCTTGAAAATCATAAAAAGAATTTATTACTGTTTTAACAAAAATAAGACAAATCTAGCAATAGTAATGTATAAAAAAAAAAAAAAAAAAAAAAAAAGATTGGAGAAGTTTGTCGGGGGGTGTGGTCAGCAAAGAACCACATAAATAAACAAAACTATATTTATTTATTTTATGCCAACGTTTCGACCTGAGTTTCAGGTCTTCATCAGGGGTTATGCCGTAGAAGGTAGGCCTACAACTCAAAAAAAAAAAAATTGATGTTAACCTACATTTCTATTCTACGTACTATTTTGTACCTTTATTGACCAATACCCGGACTATCTTCCTACAATCTACTTCATATGGTCAACTATCTTCTTCCAAAATTAAATTTAAAAATCTTAGAATTTTGAAAAAACAATTATTGATTCATTTTAAGCAGTAATTCCATTTAATTAACATAAAACAAAATGAAATTACTGAAAGAGGCTCGGGATTTTATGTCAATGTTTCGCCAATTCAGACATCATCAGGACGGACGAGGAAATGGAAACCATAAACAGCACATCTCACATCAACTATATAAAAAAAAGACTAACCTGTGAACACTATTAAGACAGTTCAACGTTAAAAATTTATTTTTATTTAATCGTATTAATTATGCTTCATCTCAACCGTTGTTTTTTAAGATATCTAAATACCCTTTTCGTACTTTAGAGAATTCTTTATATATATCTGAAGAATTAAGCATTATTTTTATTGTTTTTCAGATTGGATAACATTTTTTTCGGACTTACGAGGTATCATAGTTGAGCAAAAATATCAAAAAATATTTAATATTATTATTATAAGGTTAATTGAAGAAATATCGATTTTCAAGAGGACGTTTTTAATAATTACTTTAAGGATATCCTAAGAAGTGTCATACTTCAGAGGGTACTTCCGATTCCGGTATCTCGGACAATGAAAAAGCAGCCAATGACAGAGAAAGCAATGACCTAAACGCCATTAGTTGACATTGTTACTGCCGGAAGATTGGACCAATGGCGTTTATGTTTGTTAAAGAGCGGTGGGAGGGGGAGGAGGGTGAAAAGATATATCGGGTTAAGGGAGAAAATATAGTAGATAATATAATAGATATATAGATAAATAATGGATAGCAAAAGTTTTTTTACATCTATTTATTACTTTTTATATATTTATTACTGGTTTTATCAAATATTTTTTCCAATTTTATATATTACTTTTTTTTTTTAATTTCATATTTATTATCTGTTAACTGTGTGCATATAGTTATCCTATATCCTTGTAGTTAATTGTGTTTTTTTTTTAAGTTTTCAATTCAATAATACTTAAATACGAAATTATTAATAAAATTATTATTTATATTTTATGTTTTACTTTTATTCGTTCATATTTGTTAAAGAGCGGTGAGAGGGGGAGGAGGGTGAAAAGATGTATCGGGTTAAGGGAGAAATATAGTAGATATATAGATAAATAATGGATAGCAAAATGAATAATAATAAGGAAAAAAGGGTTAAAACAATAATAAAGTATAGAAAGGAAAAAAAAATTATGTATCGTTAATTATGTATTATAATTTTACTGTACTATGCCTATACATTATAAGAATTGAAAAAAATTCTGTCAAGGTATGCTTAAAAAATCTGTAAGTATGCTGTGTATTTAGCAACCCAGTTGGGCCCCAAACAGTTAGGCAGCACAACTTTTTTTTAATTAATCTTCTCTCTCTACAGCTTATTTCTTCACAACCCAAGTTCATGTAGCAGTATTATACATATCATATTATATACAATATTATAGCACCCTATTTGCAACCAAATAGACAAATGTGACATATCTTATACCCAAAAGTCCTTTAGAAGAAATGGCTTGTATAGGTATTTTTTAACAGGAATCTTTCATATTTTTAGACAAAGGTTACTTGTTATATATAATATCACATAAAAAAAAAAAACATAAATAAATCGAAGATAAATGAAATGCCTTGACGTTACTAAAGAGTCCTTGCACTCTTTATCTGAGTCTGGTGCAATTTGCAAACCTCGAATGATATCCAAGGTGATATATGGCCGTGGGAATGGCAGCCAGTCCTTGCCCAACATCACCAAGGATGGACAAACGGCTTTCCCAAGCCACACATTATTGCCTCCTTTTCTCTTAAATAGATTCTTGCAGTTGTCCACTTCCCTCCACTTGACTTCTCATATTGTGGGAATACAGGATATATTCCGTTACATAAAATTACTTCCTCAATTGCATCCTCGTATTGTCTGGGTTCATGTCCAGTTTCCCACTGCCAAAATAATAGAGCAGATATACGGTCTGGTAGGTATGTGACTTGTCTTTGTATACAAACAAACAGCAATGATTTAACTGTTTGTTTGTATACAAAGACAAGATGTAATTTTAGAATAAGATAATAGGAATGGAAGATTCTTAATTTAAAGCTTTAGTTAAATCACTCAACAATTAGTTATTCAATGCTATGTTAACAAATAAGCACTATTGAATTATTACACTATTAAACACATTGCTGACACCAAATTTTATCCTAAAATCTAATCTTTTAATATCGAAAAAGAAATAAATGTATTAATTGAAGTATTAAGGTTATCAATTAAGAAAACCTATTCAAGAAGATTTTACTTTTTAAAGAAAATACTATCAATATAATAAAACCCGTAGGCCCTGATTTTATTAATGGCGCTGCTTATCCTATTCTCTTTCAAAGACAAAGTGAAGCCGAAAAGAGGGAAGTCTACTATGCCTGACGAAGCCCTGCAACGTGGAGCGAAACGTTGGCTCAATAAAATAGTATATTCTACTATTGAGTTGTTTTTTTTACCGCACCCGGACCATATTCCTTTCATCTTTACACACGGTCAATCAATATCTTCCAAAAAATATAAATGTTTCCAGGAGGTGTACTGCATAAATACAGAGGGCTCTGCAAGGTTTGTAGACATTTTAGCGTTTAGTGCGACTGAAAAGGTTGGATCACATGATGTGACTTATTTGATTCTTGATTCTGAACATCGAGACAGTGTCAAGATACAGGTAGAGAAAGAGGACATTTATGCAAAGTTTATTCCTTACCTACAGGAAAAATATGCAAAGGTATTTGGTGAAAGACGATTTTTGGGTGAAAGGGCTTGGGTTCGGAAATAGAGTAACCATTCCTCTTAACAAGTAACTCTTTGGAAGAGGTGGGTGTTGAGAGGAATCAGTTCCAAAGCATAGCGGAAACCATTATTCTGGACTCACTGGGAATCCTACATCACCATTTATATTTTACCTTAGCTAGGTAGTGGCAACTAAGGGAAAGATAAAATGGAAAAGGGAGAAAAAAAAAAGAAGAAAAGGAAAAAACAAACACAATAATGTATTCGACGATTCTCAGTCTCTCAATCCTTTTACTATCGTATATTGGTCTGATCGGTATGCTGTGTATTAAGAACTTAACAAAGTTGAGCAGCCGATCGCAAACGTTTTCGAGTTCCTCTATGCAGGTTTCCAAGAAGACACATTTTATATTCATCTGTACATATAAAAAAACATATACCACTCACCCACGGACTTATTTATCACTGTTTCTCGAAAGAGAGATTAGCTAAGAACCTAAAATGATTAAAGGTAGTTTTTGTTATGATTCTTTCTTCTGAATGCGTGAAATAAAGCATGTTTCAGGAAAATTAGAACCTTAAATAGTTTTATAAATATTAGCAAATCTTTAGAGGTTGAAGATTAAAATGTTTTTTCAAACCAGGCCCTTCCAAATCTTCAGATACAGTTTTGAGCTAAACTAATTAGTGTGTTCAGTTTTCCTCTAAGGTTCCGGCTAATTATTTCTCTACTAGTTTTTCGACCTCACTCATTTGCATATTTTTTTATTTAAATCATTATATTATACGCGTGGACTATAATAAAACGTAACATATCTTTTCTAAGTTTTTTTATTTGAAACATTTAGCCACATAAGTGGTCATTATCAGCTAACTATATTTTTCTTTTTTCCATTTTTAAATCTCCTTTAACTCTTTTTTTTAATTTTTTTTTGTAATAATGGTCCCAAGTCTGCTGGGTTTCTTATTTATTTTACAACATTCCGGATTTACCCTAACCGGCCAATAGCTAGGATCTTGAAATATTCATAACCGACATAGCATCCTCCACTGAGAGCCATCAAGATCAGACAGAGAACAATCTACCCACCTACGTTTAGGTCGACCTAAATATTTATTTACACTTTTTTTTTAATGACTTCCTGGTCATTTTTGGTATCTACTAGGTACCACTTTATTCTACCCATAGTGGGAAGTCAAATTTTCATTTCGTGGAGCCATCATAAAAATAAAAGTCAACTCTCCAGGCCGAATTCGAACCGGCGCCGCTGCAGTTCAGAGGTTTATAAGACCTACGCCTCAACTCCCTCAGCTACAGTCGGCCTATATTTACTCCTATGTTCAATACTTTTTAATTTATTTGTTAATTATTCCAATAGCTCTATGGTGCCGTGCAGCCTACATTTATCTGGTGCAGACAGTTGTATGAATTTTTAGATTTATAAAATAATTCCAGATCACTTATCTCCAGGAGTAATTAATGTAATATATATATTTTTTAAGGAAATACATAATGTTCTTAAATTTTTGGTTTCATTCTCCTGTTCCGTGCTGAAATGTCCCAACCTGGGCCCTGTTTCATAATAAGTACAAACTAATACTAATAGTCATGTCGATTTAACTTAATACAATTACACTGACTTGTACAATATACTTTAGTATTTTTAACTCCTGTAATATCACTAATAGTCCTCCCTATTATGAAAAAAATAAGTATTAGTGTAATTAACACGCTGTTTCAATACTTGTACTATGAACTAATACTATTAGCTTTCATTATGAAACAGGGCCCTGATTGACTATCGCTTGCCCCCTCCCCTAGTTTTGATCCTGGGTACGCCCTTGTTCATTTAAATATTTATGAACAAATATTTTATGATGTAGTTGAGAAAATTGAAATATTTTAATTCACAATAAAAACAATAAATTTTAGCGAAATAGTTGCTTCCATTTTATAAATTTTGATAAATATTGATTAGTATTGGATCGATTTGGGAGTGGGTAGCTCCTTGGTAAGGAGTGTGCTACTAACTTAAATGACCCGGTTAATTATTTTCTTTTTCATTTTACCTATGGGTTCCGGAGCCCTTATTAGGTAAAAATATTGCGGTCGAGCGTGTTTCTGACCAAATCACCTCCTTGCACAACCGTTTATTTAGAAACAGCACTTCCTTACAAAGTACTACATCCCTGACTCTTCCAGTATTACTGGTCCAGATTTATTTTTTTTTTTTTTGGATCGATTTCACCAAAAACCCTTTACCAGGAGTTAATTTTTTCACATGTGCATGTGTCAGAATATCATTACTCCAAATTAAATTGTTTTGCTGACACAAGGAAAATAAATATTGAAATAAAGCGAGTCCTCTTTAATAATGACCTCTCTCTTAAAGAGATGCCTGTATTTAAAGGGGAATTTTAAATGTAGCGGCGCTGTAGTAGATAAAAACAATGCTTTTGAAACCTCTTTCTAATGGACGCGGACTAAGAAAATTACCCGAAAATGGTTTTTAATACCTCTGAATAAAGGGTAGCACAAGATTTGTTTCAAATTATTTTTCAAGAAGACTATCATTAAAACAAAAAAGATAGTTATTGGTCAGTTGGACTGGGATTTTCCCGTAATTAAAAATAACCAGAATTGTACATGTAATATTTACATGTAAATGTAATAATATTAAAAGATATATGTAAATGTTTAAAATTTAATTATAAATTTCACGAATCAATCAGCTCATTATCAGGGAAACAATTGGAAACTTATTTTAAATTTTCAAACGTAACATTATGTCCCTTACTACAAACTTTTAAAAAGGTTCAAATCAATTGAAATTTTCGCTGATAACGTCAGAAAACAACAACATTTTCAGGTACATTATTGTAGTAATAAATTTTAATTTTGATATATACTTAATTAGTTTGACTCACGTAATAATTCTGGGACAAATTAAAAGTAAATGAAGGAGACACAGTATAAAGCAAGATAAGTGATTAAAAAAAAAAAATTTAAATTGAGTTGGTGGCTCTTTGTCAGTAAAAAAATATTGAACACATATGATTAAGTCATTCGAGTATCAAAAATAGCAATCCAAGGTAAATTAGTACCAAAAAAGCAAGTATAAAAATAATTGGCAGCAGTATATAATTTAAAATACAAATTAAATACATAATGTGTTCCTCATAAACCTTTTTAAGAAGTAGTATAATTTAAAGAAATAATAAACTTAAATATTTCTTTTACAAATATAACCATGTGTATGAATTTTCATACTGATTAAAGTGTATGTATATGTAAAAAGAAATTCCAAAATCTACGGAAAACTCATATTTAGGGATAAAATTCCAAAATAATGGTCCGCTATTGAGAAGTTTGACTGTATAATAGGACTGGGAGTATATTGGAGCAAGAGCTGAGAGGAGCAGGTAGGTGAGAGTAAGGCAGGAATGTAGGGACACTCTGCCTGACCTTTTCTTCAGCCTCCGGTAGAACGGGTTTGTCCATCTTCCTCTGTATTGACCACAAACGCTCCCTGTCCGCTATCTCAGGAACTATCTGGTTCCAAAACCGCCGTCGAGGGCGCCACTTCTCGGCTTTCGATTCCAAAACACGAACTCTTCGGATTTAAATAATTGTTCCGGTTTCAATTGTAAACAAGAATTACCAGTTTCTATTCCACTCGCCAGTTCGTATAGTAGAAGTCTGTATATATTTCTGCATGCCGTAAATAGGAAATCCTTCTATTTGGTTTATTTTAAGAAGAAATAATTATTCACAGTTATAATTTTTTTTTTCTGAAAGAATTTCAAAGAGATTTTTTGTTTCATGAAAATTCTAGTATTCTGGTAGAGTAACTCTATCATCTTTGAAGCTCCTTGGTAGAAGAGTCGTGAGCTTTGTGTCCGCTGGGATCTGTAATCCCACCCGACCGCATTCCTAGGAAGATAACTTGGAAGAGATAAAATGGTTACATGTGTTTATTAACTTATATTAAGACTATGAAAGTGGAATATTTACTCTGAGCCTTCAAACCTCATATGATAAACGAATCATGTATGTTGCTCAGATGAAATTAATCTTTTTTTTATTTTTATATTTATTTATTTACCTCTGTTGTAACCTAGAGACATAAAGGTGGCCTAGTAAGTAAAATAATAAATAAATATATATAAGTACAAAAAAAATTATGAAAAAACAAATAAAAAATGAAAAAATCTTAGTGCACAAAATAAAAGAAAAGATCTGTACCGCTACCATCCATAAATGGTCGGGATGCAGTACTTTATTAGGAAGTACAGTACTGGACCAACGGTTGTGCAAGGAGGAGATTTGATCACAATCACACTCGATCGCCATATTTTTTCCCAATTAAGTGTACCCCCTTGAAGAGGCTGAGTGGCCGAACCCATAGGATTGACTTACGGCTACAGTAGCAGAATAAATAATTATCTGTCAATGCCGGATTCGAAAAAGGTTTTTTGGAGTTATTAGCACAGTGCCTTACCACTGAGCCATGCTGCTCTCGAGGAAAACATAAATTTAAAAAAAAAAATAAATAAACTGTTATTGTATATAAATGAACTGAATTCCCTTCTATTATTTTTGGCGTAGTATGTTGAATGTTTACACCTGAAGGATATATTCTGTTCGTTTAAATAGTACGAGACGACGAACATTCCTGACAACACGCATCGAAAACTAAAAAAAAAAAGCTGGATGAGGAACCTCCTTAGCTAATTAAATTAAGATACTAACTAGTTACTAGGTCTTTTAAATGGAGAATGACGTCACGCTACAGGCCAGCTGAGCTTGTCACCGTTTTATTTGTTGTCGTGTTAGGTTACTTACTCCTAGTTTATGTTTTGTTTTTTCTTTTGTATTGTGTTTTGGACTTTTTAAAAAATATAATCAGTAGCCAAACTTTTACACTTATACTTTTCACTTATTTTAGGCATGTTGTAATAAATTACTGTAATCAAAACTTAGAAGTAAACAATAACAAGAAGTTTTGGAAGGAAAGGTTACTAAACAAGTTGTTCAGAAAAACTACTAGGAGCTCTTATGCATTTTTCATTTAACATGACTTTAAATAGGGCTGCTCATAATGCTATACTTATAACATTTAGCGTGGTAAAACATTTTACATTTAACACTAAATCATGAATGCCCCTATTAACGTCATAACATACATTAACACCATAGATATTTTTTATTTAAGTTAAATAAATAAAAAACAAACATTTTGAACTATAAATATCCATTTTTAGAGTGGAAATGTTTATAGACTATTTATTAATAATTTAGATCGAAAAAAAGTTTTTTTTTCATGAGATATTCGAATTATTTTTAATAGTGAGTCATTTCAGCCCCTCTATGCATCATTTTTATAGGATATCTATTTTTTTCCCTTTGTAAATTTAAAAAATACCACAGACTGAACCTGAGTGAACTATACGTACAACTAAGGTACAGATGGGACTCTACCAAACCTAGTAGACCACAAAGCAAACGGTCTTTCTCAAGGTCAGCTTGACTTCCTCACGAAGTCTCTAAAACACGCTGTCTGTATAATATATCTTAAAGCGGATTAAAATTAATAAATTTTAATGAAATGGGTTTAATATAATTAGAAAAATAAGAGGGCACAACGGAAAAGTTTTGGCACATTCAGTTCTTGTTACATAATTTGGGTTGGATTTAAAGAAAGATAAATAAATAATTTTTGAGGTTAATTTGCTATATGTTAAATACATTAATCAAATGTTACACTAAGGAATCTATCTTAATACTCATGACTACAGATACTGCAGTAAAAAAAACCAAATTGTGCAAAATTATGCAGAGTGAAACGCCAAAATGTGTAAAATGGTGTACAAAATGCTGCAAACTTTATAACTTTATTATATAATTTATGATATGAATATGTGCATAGAAAGCCTATCTAAGCTTATATGAAACAAATAAACTCACTAGATGCTTATCTCACTTGAGCAAACATTCACGACACATACATACTTGTATCTTGAACAATTTAACTATATATTAACTGTAAGTTTTCAGACATTGTTTATTTTTTTTTTCAAAAATCACAGGCAAATTTTTAAATTTTAATAAATTCAAAAATGCAATTTCGTCTAGAAAAATCATCAAAAGAGTGAATACATGTAGTAACCCCAACACGTATAATATACAACTATCACCAATAGGATGTTCATTTTTTATTCGAATTTCTGTCAACGTTTGTCTTCTGTGGAACAAAAGACGCAATAGCACAAAAAATCGGCCAGTACAAATGACAAAGTATATTCCAAAGAAAAGCAGAAGATTGTTTAGTTGAACATCGACAATATTGTTCGCGGCTAAGGTTCTTAGGAAACTGCATACCTGTAGAATTTAGAGTCTGTAATTGCATTCCGTTCCTCCGGTAAAAAAAAAACTTTACCTACGGGCCTGCCCTACACCGATTTCTCAACTTCAGACAAATTATTTGTTTATTCCTACAGAACAAGGGCCGTAGTACGTATACAAATAACCTTACCCACAAACAAACACTAAAAGAAACTGAATCTCGGGATAGAATAACACCCACAACTTGTCACAGGAGCTAATGGGTACAACACATCCTATCCAGCATGCTATCTATATCTAATCCTCATTAAAGATATATGAAGTAAGATATATAAAATAAATTTAACTATACATAAAAATAACATGGACAATGCAACTTTAACTTAAATTATTCCCAGTCTAATTTCAGCTTTGAACTGCCTATTAGCTAAACTTAGTGTGGCTTGTAAAAGATCATTAGCTTAGGTGTACTTCAAGGAGCTATTTGAAGTCATATTTTATTCAGCCTTCTAAACTTGATGATGGGCTACGATACTACCCTGATGGTACTTCGCTTCCTCCAGATTGACTGAGAGTGGCTCCAGATGTCGTTGCGGAATGGCTAACAAAATGGAGACTGCCTATCTCAAAGACCACTTGATTTAAGATAAATTTAAGATCTTCAAATTTATTCTTCTCGAACAATTATAGTACTGTAAAGATTCCAAAATATGTCCAAATAAATTTGTAAACTTAGTGTTTTTTCCTAGTTCCTTGGTTTTCTCAAAGTATTCTCAAATTGAAATTTCACAAATATATTGTTTCCTTCTTTAGAATGTTTAAAATATGTATGATAAGGTTAAGTATTGTACTCGGTTCAACAAAATCTAACAACGTTTCATAAAAACGTAAAATATTTACAACACCATACATTTTACAGTTTTTCATAAATACATATAGTGATGTTTATGAATATTAAAAATTGTAATTTGTCAACTTAAATAATTATTTATTATTCATTTTTAAATAGGTTATTAATTTATGCTCTTCGACAGTACACTTGTTATTAGCTTAGTAAAAATTTGCATCTCATCATGTTTTCGAAATAAATTATCAAATTATAAAACTTTGTAAGACATTAGCAATTTAAATATCTAATAAACACCTCCCACTAGGAATCTCATTATAGAAATCACCTTGAGACGGATGTTTCATAAAATACGCGATTAATCCTAAAGAAAATGAAGGAAGAAACATCAAATTAACTTTCTTAGTTGTTTATTATATCGCAATGAAGCTTGATTATGTTATTTTTTTATGACTTAGAAAATACGAAAGATTGACTGTAGTCAACAATCACCCTATAACAATCTATGTTGCATAATTCCGGGATTCTTAATACATCGATGAATAATCGATTTCATGCGCTTTTGGTATTAGCTTTTTTATATCACTTACAAGCGTAGCCGATTTATTTTGTATTGCGTAATCTATGGACGTCCATGTCATGTTACATAAACTGTTATGTAAGAGGGATGTAAAAAGCTTTTTTTATTTTATAATATTTTTGGAATAAAAAAAAAATATATTAAGATACCATACTTCGTCAAAAGCGATTTGAGAAATCTACATAGAACCAGTATACTTTCTATCAGGAAATACGGAGCAATATAAACGTATTTCGAGGGGATTACTCAACATCCGGTTCTGCTCAATCGAAATAGTCCAGGAAAAGATGAACTTTCAAAAACGCGAAAGGTTAGGTTGTCCAAGATTGATACACAGTACGAGTCTTACGAAAATGTCGCCAAATCACTTCTGAGGTCAGTAACACTAAAGAGAAAAAAAAATTATTTTGGAAGAAATAGAAAACAGGTAGATCCCAAAGAATTGGTGTGGAACTGAAGATAAAGAGAAGGAAAATATAAATCAGAGGTAATGGAAGAACAAAGAGGATTTAAATATTCCAATAGTGCACCAAAGAAACAGAGTAATTTTTCACATCCAAGTTGTAAATTTGTATTCATTTGTATGCTACTAATTAGATATAATACAACAGTATTATATGATATTACTGAAGAGTATTAATAATAAATAAAATAAATTTCAGGGGTCGTGCGCCTTACCCCTGAAGTTTATTTTATTCGATAAAACCTAAATTGTTCACTCATTTTTCATTGGAAGCTCTACTTTAAAAGTACCAAAAAACACTAAAAAACTTCAAGTCACATTATTTAAAGTAGAATCAATTTTCTAAAATATGAGCTCTAATTTACGTTCATTAGTTCTCAAGATAAAATTATTTTATCTTAGAAAATTTTATTTTGTCTAAGAAAAAATTTTTTTCTTCCAAAAAACGAATATTTAATATTTTTTAAATTAATTTTAGCAAATATTATGGAAACTTCCACGTTTAAAAAGATAAATGTTATTAGCTACACGGCAGTACATTAAACAATCTTCAATTTGGGTGCTAATAGGCACCTGTACGTCTAATAGTTCATGGCATAAAGTTTTTCATTAACCAAAACTTTATTTTTCCGAATAATGAGAAATGAACATTTTGGTTAACACCACATTTTCCTCCCTGATCTGTTGGTGTTACACACACACCACTTGAGAAGGACCATATTTACAGAGATTCAACTTTTTTTTCCCCCTACTTTTTGTGAAGAAATTAAGGTTTCTCAATATAAATTCCCCTAATATAATTTATTATTGAAATCAAAGCTTTGGGAAACTCACGAATTTAAAAAAAAAAAGTAATATACAAGGATTAATGAAATTGCGAAGGTGTATGCTACAAATAAGCCTTACTAAAAATTTATTACGTTTCTTTTAAGGAATTTATTTTATAACCATTATCCACTTCTTTATTCTTTATAATATCTGAAAGTTTCGGGGTCCTCTGTCTATTATCAAGTTCTCAAAATAAAAATAAAATAAAGTTTAAAAAAATAAAACCCTTTGGAACTTAATTTGTAGGAGTACAACTAATTATTGATGTTTAAAACCTTACTAAATTTATTGAACTAACGATGAATGTTTCTGTATTTTTCAAGTCTGTTGTAACATTTTTATATTTAATGTGAATAGGTTAATTCGAAATTAAGAATTTAAAGAATGCTATATGCAAGCAAAAAGTTACAAGTGAATCGTAAACAATATGTGGTATTTATAACATTAAATTTTCTATTAAAAAAAAAAAAATAAAAAGATAAGGAAAACGATTCCAGTTGTTAATTTACGATCTGTAGTCGATAAAATTACCAAAGGAATATTACAATCAGTTAGTTGATTATCAACTTTCTCTATTTTTTTCTCTGAAGTGTCACAATATAAACTTTCTAATCAAGCCACAAGATAGACCCTTCGATGATATGAACTTTTTTATGGCAAGAGCTTGATTCTATGCACATAAAAGTATGGTACTTAAAACATCTTACCAGAAAGATCACTGAAGAAACAACTGAGAGATAAATATTTTTTTTCTTTAATTTCGTATTCAATAAAAGGTTTACATCACGATTAGATAAGTTTGAGGCTCAAATCCGAGTGTATAACAATATTTAATGGATGATTTTAAGGTTTTGATTTTAAAATGGACAATATTTAGTCCGAAACGTCATCCAAGTCGTAAATAAAATATGTATGAAGTTTTAAGTTTGTTTTTCCAAAAGTTGCTATATTGAATGTAATTATTTCTTGGAAAAGTTCCTGAAAAAACTTTTTAATGATTACGTACAGACTTTAATCTACTCTCATTACTAAACCAACAGTTGTGCTAGGAGGTCATAATGAGGCTCAACCGTCAGATCTTTAATCTGGGCAGATTCTATTTGGCGGTCACACGAAATTAGAAACTTGACCCCCTCCCCTCCTCACCATGGTTAGAATAGGTTGGTCACCTTTAGATAAATCCACCCCCTCCCCCCCGGATGTCAGAAATGACCAGGAAAGGGATTTTTAAAAACAAAAAATAATTTACCCAATTAAAGATACCCACTTTTGTCTAGAGGTCATCTTAACCCACAGGTCATCTTAAACCACTCACGGCTTCAGTGAAATAGAAAATAATTATCTGCCACACCTGGATTCAAATGCGGGTTCATATAGTTTTGAGGGCATTGTCTTACTAATGTTAAAACCGTACATATTTTTGTTACAGTATAGTAAACCTAATGTTAGACATGAAACTCTTTGGTTTCACTTGACGAGTATTATTTTTTATTTTATTATGTAATTGTTAATTTTTTTTTTATTTACCAATGAGATTTAAGTGGTTTGTTATATTAATTCCAGGTCGCGCAAAAAGATTCACTCTAAATGTTAATACATTTTATATGTATATAAGAAGATGGTCAGGGTTGCGGTCAATAGTGAAACAAAAATAGTTTACAACTATTTATTTCCCGACGTTTCACCCCACTTTGCAGGGCTTCATCAGGGCTAAAAAGATACAAAGTGATGCAATGATAAGAATAAAAATACAAAGATAAGAATAAAAATACAAAGATAAGATACAATGATAAGAATAAAAACAAGTAACAATGGGAAGAGTAAAAATTTCTTTATAAAAATACGTAAAATATAAAGCTAAAAAAGTACAGGAGATGTATATAAAACAAAAACAATACGGGGAAAGAATTCCCTGCAAAGTGGGGCGAAACGTCGGAAAATAAATAGTTGTAAACTATTTTTGTTTCACTTTTGACCGCAACCCTGACCATGTTCTTATATATCTAGTTTTACGGTCAACTATATATACATATATGTTAATACATTTTCTTTTTTTAGAAGAAAAAATGAAAATATTTATCAATGTGCTTAGAAAATTTGTCATGCAGCTTACCTTCTAACGTCCAAGCTGGCCGTTCGTTTCTTCTTTCTTGAAGTAGACCATGGACAAATTCTGCCGAACACAAACACAAAATATTATAAAATCGGCGCGAAAAATACACACGAACACAACATTATTTAAACATTTAACACAAATAAACCAAATCGGCACTGATGGAACCGCATAAAACCGAGAAATGTTAACGAACGATAAAATATTGCCATCTAATTGGCCATAGGGAATAAATTCCACTTCATGTCCAAATCTGCATCTGAAAAAGAAAGTCGCAAATTGAAATATAAATTTTAAGCAACATAAATGATAAAAAAAAAATTGTATTAGGTGAGTTAATCCAATGACAGTGAAACGTATATCAGTTGAATGTAAAACTTTTAATAGATAACTAAAAATATTTAAAATTTTGACTGATCCAAAAAAAAATAAAGAAAAATTAATTGAATCCTATAAATGACCAAGTTCAAAAACAGGTCTTTAAAAAAAATGTCGACCAACCTCCCATGACCCTCTGGGAGAGGTTACCAGAAAAATAAAATAAGGAAATCAAACCATGGCAATTCAATTTCAATTCTTAGGAATAGTTCAATATATAACAACAATTCCCTGGTTAAGATGTTATTTTGAATGTGTTCATATATTCATTCTTTGCTAAATGTAGTATTTCTAGCAATGCTGTATCAATAAATACACCTTTTGGTTTTGGTAACCCTATGAAAAAACATTTCTTTTAAATTTTTTTTTGTTATAAACATGATATGTACTCGTTGCGACTAACTTTAGCCTTAAATAAGGTTGCAATGTAGTCCGAGACGTCGGAAAATATCATTATATTAAAGAGAGATTGTCATTTCCATTTTGGCCTACGATGATGATATACAACTTATTAACGATTACATAATAGACATTAAACCTGATACACATTCGCAATGAATAAATGAATATGAAGAAAGGTGGACTACATAGGGTTACCTAAACATATCAGTAGTTTTTGTACAAGCATGCTTGAGAGAGTTTATGGTAGTTTTGAGCAAGCACTATGCTTAAACAAGTCATATGTACTAGACACAGAGTCAAACATTCTAGTGTAAAGACATTTGTTGAGAATGTTTGTCAATCATGTTGGAGTATAAGTGGAAAACTTAATGAAGTGATATACGGTTTCAATATAAATTAAGACAAATAATAAAGTCTATACATTTGTTTTTCTTTTTTTTTCTAGTACTTATAACATTTTTATTCCTTACTAACATCATAAACATAAAAAATTAACCGCTTTTTTGTGTAGTGTTTGATTTTCATTCGAGGTTTGGTATATATCATTAATTATATTGAGTATATAAAATTCTATAAATAATTTGAGAATATGCTTTAATTTTATTTTAAGAAGTAATCTTTGTATTTAATATTTTCTCCGTAGTTTGCTCAAGATTTCAGCTAAAGTTTTATACAACTTCTATTTTGATTTATTTAGTAATTAAATCAGAGAAAAAGAATAACTTCATATGGCGGATGTGATGTTCTTCCTTGTTTCAGTTATTTTTTTCTCTATCACGATTTATACTGCAACCACCAGATGATGAAACATTGACGTCAAAAGCAATACAAGTTAATGACAAGCATGTGTGTGGTAATACAAAAAGTTGTTTTTCCTTCAGTCACTTTATCAACAAATAAAAATGAGTGAACACTATATTGATTTAAATATTAATTGCTATCAAAATTTGTATTTTGAGGTGTAATTTACGATTGACAACTTTGTTTGGATTTTATTATATGTTTGGCATTGCATTTTAATTTTTATCATATACGATTCATTAAGTTATTGGGTGTTGTATATTAAATTAATATTGGAATTTTTCTTTTATGATCTTCGGATTAAGCGGCATTCCCATTTCACCACCTACGCATCACATACAATTTAGATTGATAAGCGAGGTTCTAATGTTTAGAGATATTTATCTACAAAAACCTTCATGCCAGGCATGTGGTAAGTTTTCTTTCCCCAGCAGACAGCAGCACTGTCTAGACCCAATATCATAAGCTTTCACAATGATGGCTGTTAACCCAAAAACTGGTGATCGGTCAGGCCTCAACAAAGGCCGACGTTCAGATCCATCTTGCACGCTCTTGTTGGGACATGGGATCTGACGGATAGCCTCGGGTGCGGGAGATGGCATCTCTTGTGTCGGGAGGATTAGGTTCATAATCGATTCAGGGTCGGCGGTCATAAATAACATTCCTCCTGGAGAAATCGAGCGAGGCTAGGCCTCCAGCTTAGTTAGGAATAGTTGAGAGGAAATGTGGGAGTTATAACCATAACCTCTTTACAAAACAATAAAGGAGGGTTATGGTTTTGTATATATAATCTTATGATTTAATAATAACATTATATTGTTCTTATATTATATTATGATTATAAATGAGGCATTCAGATGACAGACTGACTTAAGTAAATTTTTGGAGAAAATAGGATTATGTTATTTTTAGAAATTGCTTATGAATGAATAACCAAAAAATTCATAATTATGAGAGATAGTTGACCGTGGATGATAAATGAGGAGAAGATGGTTGGGGGTGCGGTCAATGAAACACAAATAAGTATGACTAACACATTAAAATAAGTTAGTCATACTTATTTGTGTTTCATTGACCGCACCCTCAACCATCTTCTCCTCATTCAAAAAATTCATAATAATCCAACATTAACAATTTATTATTATTATTATTCAAGGATAAATTAAAAAAACAAAATGTATTTTAAAAATACCATATGAATAAGCCATATTCAATAAGCGAAAAGTTACAAAATTATTTGTTCTGAAAACGTACAAAAATGAACTTACAATGGTAAACTCCCAATGTTTTTTAGTAATAATTTTTAAAATACTAGGCTGAATAAAATTTTATACATTTGGTAAGGGTTTTCCAATGCGCCCTAGGAACCAAGAAAAAAAAAAAATATTATTTTAGCATTTGTTTTATATTTTATTTGTCTCCTTTACAAGGAATCAACGGCAAATAAGAAAAAAATATTGCTGATTTATAAAAAGAGTTCCAATTTATAAAAAAATACAAAAATCAACAGATGCTATAAGTAGACCTTTGTGGTCTAAAACTAAATTATATTTGATACCTGAAAATACATATTTTCCAAACTTTTCCCTATAAGGATATCGAACACTAGCAAGAAAATAAGCTCACAAAAAGTATCTGAAATGCAGCATAAATCTGTAATATTTCTGTTTAAAAAAACAATAATAATAATAATAAATACATGAGGAATTTATTAATTAATTTAAATTAGCTCTTTTTGCCTAGGCGTGATTGCAATAAGTATTTTGTATTATAAATTTTTAAAATTTATGAGTTCCAACTCAGATACATTTTAGTTTCTTCTGAGTTTATGAAATTTATCACTTTATCATACGAGAATTTTCCATGAAAAAAAAGAAAGGAATGTTTTAGGAAAAGTAGTCAATTTTTTTTTAAAAATTTTTCTCCTGTTTTTTTCCGGGACTTGTAACATAACTCTTTAAGGTTTCAAAAATTGTGTGCGTCTGAACGTTTTCTTATATTCACAAGACAATTTGAGTTATCCCTGTACATAATAAATCCCTGAAATTCTCAGAAGCAACATCTTTAACTTCCTCTAATACCATCACTAGCGTTAATGAGTAGCAATTACATAAAAACCAAAAAGGTTCTGTATACGAGAACTAAAAATTAAGACTACATTTTTTTTAAAAAATATTTATTGGATCTAGATAGTAAACAAGTAAAGAGCGATATCGAAAACTATGTTTTATCAGGTGATTGTTTCTTTTTCTGAGTTGCTTGAGGAAGTGACAATTTTTACATAAATTTACTATAGGGGAACATATCTAAGTTGAGAAATTTAATTTGAAAACTAATTCACATTTTTCAAAATTAGCATAGATAAAGCTAGTCAACCTATAAATTTCATCTTGTACAATCAACTTCTGGGAATTATTTCTACGTACACGTCTGTTTCAATTAATCACATTAAACATGTCATTCAACATTCGAGGAACATATATAAGTCGAGAAATAATTTAAAAAATAAGTTTACAATCCGATAGCTAAAACTTGGCAGGGATAAAGCTAACCATATAGACTTCACCTGTTACTATAACAAGGGATCAAAACTAGGAGGGGAAAAACATTGTTAATTAGGACCCTGTTTCATAATAAAGTACAAACTAATACTATTAGTCATGTCGATTTAACTTAATATAATTACACTGACTTGTAAAATAGTAACTTGTTCTGCAGTACTTTTAACTCCTGTAATATCACTAATAGTCCTCCCTATTATGAAAAAAATAAGTATTAGTGTAATTAACACACAGTTTCTATACTTATATTTTGAACTAATACTAGCTTTTATTATGAAACAGGGCCTAGGTG
This sequence comes from Halyomorpha halys, assembly GCF_000696795.3. Taxonomy (NCBI): domain Eukaryota; kingdom Metazoa; phylum Arthropoda; class Insecta; order Hemiptera; family Pentatomidae; genus Halyomorpha; species Halyomorpha halys. The sequence continues at coordinate 241,567 of NW_027111717.1, forward strand.
ACATTACAGCACGGAAAAGGCAAATAAAACAGAAACTTAAGAAAATTATCTATAATTGTCGCAGTGCTTTATTAGTTATTAAAATTACTATTTGATTGAAAAAAAAAATTAATTTTTATTAAATTCATAATTTTTTTACTTCTAGAGAGGGTCTAAACTTCCAACTCATTACAAAAGACTGATCTAGATGACAATAATAAGGCCTATCTGGACATACGGAGTTGAGCTTTGGGGCTCCACTAAACCTTCGAATTCCTCCCGTATCCAATCCTTACAATCCAAAATCCTTCGTAGAATCCTCAATCCTCCTTATTTAGTTACTAATAAAACCATCCATAAAGACCTAAATTTTCCTTATGTAACCGATCTAGCCCGAACCCGATATCATTCCTTCCATTATAAACTCCCTAACCACCCAAACCCACTAGTTTCTAACCTTGCTTTAATAACCCTCCTCTTCCATTCTTGGTAATCCCCCGAGGCGCCTGAAAAGAAGATGGCCTCGTGATCTTATATTGTAAAATGTTTTTAGAGTTCTACTACTGGGTAGTTTCTCTACATGCTGTATCATATCATTATCATTATGCCATTATGATAAAATTATTTGTTGTATTTTTTATACAGGTTTAAATATCAATAAATAAATAAAAAAACTTCTAGAGGGATGATAGCCCATGTAATATAAACTATTTTTATACAGTAGTTGGTGCATTACAACAAATTAATACTAAAGATCGTCTCACCGCTTCTTTTAAAAAACATAAGACAATATACTGGAAGACAGAATGGTGCTACGACCTGGGGGCGAAGACTGGCATCCCGTGAAGTGCGTTGACCTCCCAACCTAAGGGCTTTGGGAAAGGAAGCAATTGTTCCTAGTTCTCATCTCATCCTCCTTCCTACTTTCTTTTTTTTCACTTTCTTCAGTTAGAGTTTAATAGGCAGCATTGGCTGGGTAAATGAAGAAGAACTCCTGTCTCTTAAAACGAGAAAATAGACAATAATTCCCCACATAAACCTAAAAAAAAAACCTATGTGAAACGGTCACGCAACTTACTACAGGATAGTACTTCTGGATTAAATTGGCTTTTATGTTATCCTCCTGTTGTGTTGTAGACATAACTATATTGGCGAAAAATCAAAGTAGTTTACTGTTTTTATTCAACCGCTATTAATAACTATTATGAATCCTATAAATGGTAAAGATTGTTTCTTCTGATTAATGACTAGACAAAATTCATTTAATTAGAAGATCACTCACTATCCTAAACCATACCCCTATATAGGTTAGGATAGTAACTACTAGCTTAATTTTGTTCAATTTTTTATTTTATTTATTATTATTATTATTATTATGTTTTATAACTTAAATATATGTTTCTGTAAATGTGGTGTGAATGCGATCTCTTATGTCTATTTCTAATGTCTGAATGTAGGATGTAATACAAAAAAAAATGGATAAGTACTTGAATAAAAACGAATATGAATCAGATAGGTAGTCTCCAGCTTTTTTGGAGCAAAACAAAAATATATTTCACTACGTATGTATTTCAATATGAAAACATTAATACTTCACTATGCCAGAACAATGTTAGGAATACGAAACTGGAAAGCGGCGGCACAGTACTGGAATACCTGCCGAAGACATTGCGAGGACAAGGCCCACAGGCTGCAGTGCCAAGAAAGGTGAAGAAGAAGATCTGTATGTAAAAATGGGATTACAAGTTAATTTTAAAAACTTGTATATAAGGAAATAGTAACTGATTTCTCATTGTCCAAGCAGATAATTCAGAGTTTCAACTTAATTATACCAAATTAAACTACATCAACAATGCTTATCTGATAAATTAAAATATTCTCAAAGTAAGTGAATGATAATAATTCTTAATTATCAGTAATTTATAACAGCAGCAATGACCCATTTTATATTGTGTCCTCTGGAGTATGAGAAGATCACATGAATCTCCTCCAGATAAAGAGAGTCCCTGATTAAATCCTTGGTAAATTAATATGTTCATACATTAAAATATCATAACAATTTTCATTTACATTTATACATTTTTTACTTAGTCATAGATAATTACAATTACTCAGAAGAAATTTTAGTGATGGCTCCTAAATTCAAAAGGAAGAAAATTGATAATAACAATATTTCAAAAGATAGAAAAATCTAGTTTTCGAAACGTTTTTAAACAAGAAATCCTTATTGTAACCCAAATTTGTCCTTATTATCACACTTTATTATTTTCAATGATCAACTTTTGTGTTCGATAGAGGCATATTTTTCAAAATGGCTGTCTGTAAAATTTCATTCCCCATATCTCCGCCATTTATAAAAATAAAAGAAAAAGTGTTTTAGAAATATAATACGGAACATTACAGAAATACATGCCGATTTATTTATGAAATCTAATTTATTTTGTATTTAAAGAGGTAGCTGCCAAAAAAAAACAAAAAAAAAAAAACAATCGTTACCTTTTGGTAATAAATGTTTTTCTCGAACAGTTTTCAATGTCAATTTACGCCATCCAGACTTCACATATTGGATTTATAGACATTTATCAAATCTAGACGGTTGCAGAGAAGATGGAGTTTCAGATTTGACTGACAATTGGAGTTTCAGACAAAAAAAAAAAAAAAAAAACGTCCCTTTATGTGATTTTTTTATGTTTGAATTCTATACAATGTTATGTATACCTCAGCAACAGACTAGTCAACATCGTAACTCCTACGATATTACGAACAACTTTAAATTACAGATAATTGAGGTCAATTATTGAATGGAATCAGTGTCGTTCTAACCCTGATAAATTATTATGGGCGTGTGTCCTCTTTAGTCGATAGATGACTTACACTCAGCTAATACTCTCCATACGAAAATGGTGAAATCCGATTACGGATACCGATAATCCTTGAACTGAATTTCCATTCTGGCTCTAATGGATTCCATAAACAATAATTAAATATGGAACCTATGAAGATTAAAATCGTTTATTAATAATTAGAACAAGAAGGGTAATTTAGTCCATTATATTATTAAAGTGTCCAGCCAGTGACCAAGGACAATTTTATTTATTGGAATTTTTTATTAAACTATTTATTTATTTAATACCAGATCGGGCTCGTGAGCCTTACATGGTTAATGTAAGAAGTCCTTTTTTCACAGTCTCATACAAAAGACACCCCTACCTATATACAACTTTATAAATAAAAAACAAATTAAGATAAAATAAATCGATTAAAATAATAACTCTTAATAAACGATAACAGTAAAGTTAGTAACAAAAACAATGACGTTATAGATTTAAAAAAATAAATAATTGACTTATAATGGGAAAAAAAAGAAAGATTACTTAACTTAAGAAAAAGATGACAAGAAAAAAATTTAATTATAATAAAATTTTAGAGTGACAATAACAAAACTGATAAATATAGAGCTTATAAAAGATACTGCTGCTTCAGTATTCGGGTTGTGGTTGGGTTTCCCGTTGCTCCGTTAACTATCGGTAACTGAGAGTGGAACTTTTGAACCTTTTTTTTTATGTAATCCCCTATTGTCTCTTTTTGTAATTCCCGATACAATTGGCTGTTTCTTACAAACCAAGGAGCATCCACAGCAATTCTTGCTACTCTATTTTGAAAAGATTGTAATTTTTTCCTTTTCGTAAAGGATGCCGCCCCCAGACTTCACAGTCATACATCAGCAGTGGTCTGAGAATAGCTGTTTCTGGTTTTAATTTGGATTTTCTATTAAAAGTATATAGGAAAGGATATATCATTGCAAACCTTGCTTGGGTTTCAGTTAGTTTGATGTTGATATTGTGGTTTCAGGTAAGGCGGCGATCAAAGCGAATTCCCAGGTATCTTAATTTTTATTAATAATTTTATTTATCTGAAATTATTTTATTTTTATTTTCTGGAACAATTTTTTTTTTTAACAAATAAAGAAAAATTAATACAAAAACTGAAGATGAAATATTTCTATATTCTATATTATTCTGTTATTATTTAAGCTGGTAATTTTTTTAAAAATAGCAGTAAAATTTTTATATTGTAATAGGGGACTAGGAGCTCAGCGAAATCAACCAAACCAGCAGTGCCTGTCCTATTGGGTTATCTGTTATCGTATACATTCCTTTTAAAATATAAAAACTTTTCCTGGTAGAATTGTTTAAGGAAATGGATGTTATGTTACTATTATTTTAGAACTAATGCTTAAGCTATAATTTTAATTAATAAATTATTCTGTTATTATTTAATAAGCTTTTATAGCAATGAATTTTTTTTTTTTACAGATGTGAAATTTGTAATTTTATTTTATTTTTTTAAACTATTATTATCATTTAACATTTTTTTTTCTTGAGTTTTAATTAGTTTAGTCTGCATATAAGGTAGGAGTGAATATTTAGATTGCTAGTACTTAGTACAATTTTTTTGGGGCAGCTTGTATTACTATTGTTATATTTTTATAAAATTCAAAGTCGTTATAAGACATTAGTAGTAAAGTAGTAACCCACTATGAGTCAACGACTGAATAACTGGTTCAAACAGTTGCTTTATGATCCTGAACAAATAACCTATAATAATCATCAAAGGACCAGATAAACTGTCAATCCTACCTTACAATTAACCGAAATACCTTTACAGCCGATTTAATTACATGATTACCTAATTGCTAGATGACACGGTTTGTAAGGGAAGATGTAAAAGAACGATACTTCGAAAAGAGGTAATGAATGTATAACCATTATTCGAAGCGCGTCACGATAGAAAATAGAAGAGATGTAACGTTTTTTAACCGTTGGTACTGGCTCAGATAGGAGGAGATCCGTACGTCACTGGGAAGAAGAACCCGGCACTTATCCTGTCTGTGGACCGCCCAATTTAAATGCTAATACAATCCCTTTAATTATGGTCCAGCCACTTATTCACCTGTGAGGCCTCGTCCGGAGGCTGTCGTGTCTTCTTTTTGTAATCTTCCCGTCTTTTTTGGTATGCTACATGCCCCGTTTCCAGGTCAAGGTGTTCCGGTGGTGCAGCTGCAGTGATTCCAAGGGAAAACAAAGCTTTTATCATCTCAATAGCATTGATCAAAACCTACTTCCATTTTCTCTCAGGGCTTTAATGTCAGATATCCCACAGTTATATTTTCATGAGTGTTAAGGACAGCTGGAGTTCTATCGTTGAAGGATATACAAAAGAATAGGTGGGCTCAGATAGGACCAGATGGTTATTATAATTTTTTATCAACTAAAATAAATTCGATTATATAAAGTTAAAACGATGTATTTTTAAAATAAAATTGGGGAGTAAAAAAAAATTAAACAAAAAGTGCGGAAATGTTAAATATGAAGAAACATCGTTTAGACACATTTATTGTACTTTTGATCCAGTTTATTTAAAAATGTCTGCAAGAAATGAGACTGAACAACATTCTAAAGGTTATTGTATATTTTAGGGGAGACCCTACGTTGATTATCAAGGATAATCCTTATTTTAATGTCAGATATCCCACAGTTATATTTTCATGAGTGTTAAGGACAGCTGGCGTTCTATTGTTGAAGGATATACAAAAGAATAGGTGGGCTTAGATAGGTCCAGATGATTATGATAATTTTTTACCAATTAATATAATTCAATTATATAAAGTTAAAACGATGTATTTTTAAAATAAAATTGGAGAGTAAAAAAAAATTAAACAAAAAGTGCGGAAATGTTAAATATGAAGAGATATTGTTTAGACACATTTATTGTCCATTTGATCCTGTTTATTTTAAAATATCTGCAAGAAATAAGACTGAACAACATTCTAAAGGCTGTTGTTATATTTAGCCTTAACATTCTTTATTAATATATTTTTATATATCCTACGTTGATTATCAAGGATAATCCTTATTTTTAATTACATTAATTAATTAAATTGTTGCAGACTATTATGCCCAAGTCTAATTTAATATAGTCAATTGATCAAGATTAGTCATATACATCATTTAAAATTAATTATTTTAATTGCATATTTTTTTATGCCACATTCAGATTAACTTAACAACAATGTGTTTGTAATCAAATAGCAATAATCAACGTCGGATGTAAAATAAATAGAGATATGTTGACTGTAGTTGATGCAACGGAATTATATGATTTATTTTTTAATAATACATTTTTGACTATTTTTATAAATTCAAAAGTATATATATTTTTTTTAGATAGCAAAAAATTAACTATTGGTGAAATTAAACATCTTTATTTCAGATCAAAAAAATTTTTTTTTATTTTGTTCTTATTTAATATTTCCAACCCAAAGAGTAAATAAGTGGGAGATGCTCAAAACTATAATTTGGTATATAAGAAGTTCATTTCTACTGATTTGTTCATGATCAATGACATGATTTTATACTAGTTTAAGCAAGTTTACTGCATAGTAAATTTAAAAACGAAGTATTTTTAAAAATAAAATTGGTTAAAAGAAAAGTTAAACAAAAAGTGCGGAAATGTTAAATATGAAGAGGCATCGTTTAGACACATTGATTGTCATTTTGTTCCAGTTTATTTAAAAATGTCTGCAAGAAATGAGACTGAACAACACTCTAAAGGTTATTGTATATTTTAGGGGCTTAAAAGAGTAATGGTTGAAATCTCTCAATCTAGGGATCGGATCACAATGATTCACGTAGCAAAGAGAGCTCAGATCCTTTTTCATGATTCTTTGCAACTGAAAAAGGAGCTAAATCGAGGCGCTAGGACAACAAGGAACAGGTGGAGGGAAGAGATCATTGTTCACTCAAAGGAGCTATCACTATTTTTGTTAACAGTTCATGAGCAGATCGGACATATATACTCCAAACACTTTATTTCCATCCTTATTAACGACACATTTTTAGAAGTCCATGATGAGTCTTTCAAACGAGAAATCCTACTCGATTAAAGCCAACTACTCATATACCAACAGAAGATTTAATGCACTAATCCAGGATAGGTATGAACAATTTGTTCATTATCTGCAGAAAAAAATCATTGATAAGTCGCCTTTAAAAATTCTTTTTGAAGGTTAGCAGAATTCGAAGCCAAGTATGACGAAAGGTTTAAAAAAATGTGAATCATAAAAAAAGTGGTTTAGTGTGACGCAAGCAAGGAAAAACTCAGAAACAATATTGACACAAATCGACGTGTATTTGATCAAAATAAAAACAAGTATAACCAAAACTGCTAGAAAAGGAAACAAGCATTAGTGTTTTCTGTTTGTTAAGATTACAATCGGCTTCCATGGTTCGAGAGAGCAGGGACCACCCAAATGCAGGCGAAGGTGCATGAAAGTGACTTCTCGTGTCAGCTCAGCATTCAGGAGTAACAGGGGCGGATTATGTGGTGAGCGGCAGCGTGGGGACCTAGCTAACCTGGTAGGGCCCCGGGCACTTTGGAACATAGGGCCTTCCATATTACTCATGGAGCCTCTTAAATAATTTTCTGAACAACTTTATGTTATTATCAGAATTAAACAATATACTAATTAATAGGAGTCATTAGTTATTTAATATTTGAAAGATGAATTAACACAAAACAAAAAATTGAACTAAGATAGGTGAACCACTTATGGCCTACTACTAGTATAAAAGAATACTAAATATTTTTTAATATTTTTTTTTTTTTAGAAAAATAATACAAAGTTGGATTACTGAAAATATATATATATTATCTGTTTCTGTAAGTAGACGAGACAGGATAGCAACTCGTCGTTATTTTCAGGTAAGTTCTCAGGTTTCTTGTGAGTTAAAAATTTGAATATTATTTAAAAACTTGTTGATGGTTTCGATAGCTAAGGATCAATATTCCCAGGATATTACTTTTTTCCATTTTGTTTTTTAAAAGGAAGTGGTTGTACTTTTTTTTCCTAACCCCTAAAACAGAAATTTCTTAAAAGAAAACAAATATATATTAAATATAATTGTTAACCTGTACTATTTATTTTTACTGGAGCAGAGCTTCATTCTAAGGAAGGACTGAGTTTATACAATATCACTACTTAAGTTCTGTGATGTGTGATGTGTTGGGGCACACCCCGTTTTATTGTCTTGCAATAAAACTAAAACATAACTAACACTTAAAAACTAAATATGTGTCTCTGTCACAGGTTCTACTTTACTACTTGTACAAAAACATGCCTACATATACTGATCCTACAAAGACACCATTTACTTCCTGTTATTTTCGATCACATTCTTCATCATAACAATGCTATTTTTTTATTAATTGATTATTTATTAATTGTTTTGATATATTTTTATGTTAATGGCTTCTCTAACAGTTAAGAAAAGAGGAAAATATACAGAAGGGCAAGTAAAAATGTATTGAAAGGGATAAACCAAGGAATGTCACGCTACTAAACAGCTGAGATGTTTGTGGTCCCTAAGCGTACTCTGAGAAGACACACTTTACTTCCAAAAAAATCCAAGCCGGAATTGTCCTGAATCTGTCGTAATGGAACTCCAAATTTCTGAAGCGGTCATTTATCACTTTTATAAGCAAACACCCATTTGCCCTTCATGGGTCAAACTTATGTCCAGCAATTGTGTGAAGGATAAGACAGCCAACTTCCAGGGTGTATGTGCTTCCAGAATGTGAACAGTAACCTCCTAAATTTACTTATATGATAGTACTTATAGCACCTCCAGCAATAAAATATTTTGTTTTTTGAATCGTGTTAAAATTTAATTTTGATTTTTCAAAGAGAGACAAAATAAAGTTTGGACGAACGCACAAAATTCCAACTTAACTTCCTTCTACTTTAATTTCCTTATTTTATTTTTGAAAGTAAATAGACTACTCCAGCTGTAGGAATTGGATATGGAGTGGGATACAGCTGTGCAAACCTTAGGCAGGCCATTTTTGGGCCACCTAACTTATTATTTCAAACATACTTGTTTCAAAATTTTATGTATACAGTTATTTCTTAACACCTACCAATCGCTTTTATTGTATAGGCCGTGGCTAAACACACTAACCGTACTGGCAGTGAGCTACGTCAATAAAGCTCCATGAAACTGTTTGTCACAGAGAATAGTTGAGGAGGAAGCCGTGAATTGAATAAGACACGTGTTCCTTTGAATAGTATCAAGAGGGAACAAATTGATAAATGAGGGAGACGTCACGGAACTAGAATTGGGCTCAAGGCTCTGGAGAGAAGATGCTACGAAAACAATTCATGGTCCTTCAAGAATGTTCGTTCCGTAATGTACCAGTTTCTCAAGAGTGTCTTTGCACTGCAAAACGGATCTGTTCCACGCAGGTTCGTTGAGAAAGAAGATAACTTGAAAGTCAAGTAATAGTCAAACTGCTACTGTCAGTTGCTGAAAGAAATAATTGTTCAAATTCTTGTAACGGAAGAGTTATCTAATACCAATATTTTTTTGTTTTTTATGCGCTGCTATACCGTTCATCCGATTGTGGTAAAGCTTTTTGCTAAATGGTCAGGTTTTTCACGGGAAGGTTATAAGTGTTTCGATTTCTCCGATAAAAAAAACGTTATTAACTAAATCAACCATTTTTGGTGCGTTGATCAGCTCACAATTTTCACCATGGTTGCTATATGCCAATCGATTTGTCTCTTTCTGAAGAATAAGAAAAAATATTATTAATTCTATTAAATAATTTTTTAATCACTAAAAATTAAGAAAACATAATGAGGATTTCAATAAAGTGGGTCAACAAAATTCTTTTATGAAAAACCAAACCATACTCACTTATAGCGTCGTATAAAACCATAATACCATTTTTCAAAGAAATTAAAAATTAGAAATTTTTCACCTTGATATTGCAGGATTTTTTTTTCTCCTTGTGTTCATTGTTGATATAATCGTTCATGACTTCTTTACTCTTATCCAATCTTTGCGTTAACACAACAGTTAGGAACCTGAATATTTGCTCATTTGACCTGTATGATCACTATTTAGATTTGATACCGTAATAGAGACAAAACATTGGTTTCAAATAAAGAAAAACGTTTTAAACATTTTATTTTATATCTCAGGTTCTTGCCTTTTTCCCTTCATACGAGTCTCATATGTCTTTCTGGCAGTTCTTTCCTGGAGCATCCGAAGGAGGTCTCTGAACCATCTTAGCTTGTGCCTAGGCCTAGCTCTCAGCCTGTTTAACTCCGAGGTTAGTTCGAAGGGTACTGTTCCGTACTCTTTCTCGCCGGGTCCTTCCTTCCACCTTACGAAGGTACCGCATCTCCATGGATTGGATCCGGCAAAAGGAAGACCACGCATCCTGGGTGAGAGTGTTAAAGAGACGTTCAGGAGGCGGGATATGGACTGGAGTAGGAGAAGGGAGCGAGATATCTGGTCCAGACACTGCAAATTGTAACCCCACACTGCGCAAGTGGTAAAGGGGATAAAATGATTATGATGATGATGATGATCTCAGGTTCTAATTTGTCTAGTTAGATCCGATTTATTCCCTTTGGTGGAGTTTTTAGAGCCCTAAACCACTCCTAAGTTTCGTGTAGAAGTTGAGTTGTCTTGAATTTATTTCTATATATTTACCATATATGTTTATTGTATAATGTTATTTACTATTATGAACTAAATAGATATAACAAGCAATTAATTAAATCATTTATGCAATATGTAAATAACTAAGTATATTAATACATAACCTTTACACTTTCTAGAGATTGGTAATTATTTTTCAAATAGAATAAATTTTATCCAATTTTAGTCTTAAAACAATTTATATTTCTCTACAAGTCCGATGTTTCGATCAATTCGATCATCCTCAAGGACAGTCTAATCAATTAAGGACAATCCAATTAATTTTTAATACAATTTAAAAAAACTTTAAGCAGGCTATTCTGCCCAGTCCAAAATTACTCTATTTTGTCAATTCTTCATTTTAAATTAAAAATTAAAACTTTTAATCACAGGTAATTTTCACTGTTATAATTTATCAAAATATTTGTTCCGAAACGTCGGACTTATAAATAAATAGATACCTTTATTGACTGCCACCCGTACTATCTTCTAACGATCTACTTCATACGGGTTACTATCTTCTTTCAATATAAATAAAATAAAAAGGCTAAAAAATCTCAGAATATAAAAATAAATATCACCATAAAAATTACTGATTAGATACTAGGAATCATAACGTCCCGTCCTATTTTGGGCTCGTATCAGTTTCTCCTAAAAATATGAGGTCTCACCAGTAGATAGTGTGTAGTTTTATGACATTAATGACGTCAAAGCATGAAATCAGCTATTTTAGCAGATATGATCATTTCTAAACCATCAATATGTTACATTTACTCCTTGTTATCTACACTTAAACAGGTGACCCATCAAGTGAACTTTACGTGTGATGAAAATACAATTTTACTCTGGGCCATACATGGTTCACACGTTGGGACTAATTGTATGGCAAACATTTAGAAAGTTACAGTATAAAATACAGTATACAGGTTAAAATCACATGAATACATTAGTTCAAATTACAACTAATAAAGGTAATCAATATATGGCTGACATTAAATATAAGAAGATGGTCAGGATATGGCTGACATTGTTCACATTGATATGGAAGTTTGATTATTTAGTAAGTGAAGGAATAGGTGTGGTTAAAAGGAAAGAAAGGATGAGGATCAGTGAAAGGAGGTGGGAAGAGAATTCCAGAAGGAGATTGCACGTATGGCGAAGTATTGCTGAAGGAGGCGGTTCTATGGAAGGTTCCATAAATAATTCAATCGGTTGGGATCTGGTGTTTAATGAATGGATCGATGAACCTAGAGTGAGGAGATCAAGGATATAGCTAGGGTTTTTTTTAATTTTAAAGACCTGGATTAGGAAAACACCAAAGATGCATTGCGTTCGGAAGGTTGGATAGTGCCATTTCAACTCGGTATACATGAGAGTACCAGGGAAACCCGAAAATAAATCTTATGAAGTGACGCATGAGTTTCAACTCTAGACCAGCTGATAGTCCTCTGTCGACCAAGGAACCGTAGTCGAAGTGAGGAAAACAAGAAAGGATACTAGGAATTGACAGGTATTCTGAAGGATGGAATTAGGGAATCCTAGGAATTGTTTAAGTACAGTTTTCGACCTGCGTTTGTTCTGGGAAATATGTGAAGGAATGGGAAATATTCAAGATGTGTTGGTCGAAGGTGGCTTCTATTCGGTGAGGACTAATAAAATATTTTATTATAGAATAGATTGTTTTTTTCGTATTTTATAAAAACTATTATTATTATTTTTTTTTTAAATAAATAATTTAATTTCTATCCATTTTAGTCTCAACACGTTTTATTTTTCTTACAAGTCCGAGGTTTCGGCCAACTTAATACAATTTTGGAACTAAATGATTTAAAAACTCAACTTCATGTAGGCTATTGTGCTCAGGTCAAAACAATGCTTGTTGAGATAAAGTTTTAACAAATAGTGACTGTGATAAATGAATTTTAATTTTTGTTTTTAATGTGAAAATTGACTAATTAGAAAGTCTGCATGGAGTTGAGTTTTTAAATCATTTAGTTCCAAAATTGTATTAAGTTGGCCGAAACCTCGGGCTTGTAAGAAAAATAAAACGTGTTGAGACTAAACTGGATAGATATTAAATTATTTATTTTAACAAAATTAACCAGTTTCAAGAAAGTGTTTAAGATTATATATATGTATATATAGTTGACCGTGTTTCAGATTATAATCTTTTTTTGTTGAATATAGATTCAGTGGAACCAGTGAGCGGAGAATATGAAATATAAAATATGTTTCAATGAATGCTTGTTATCAAAACTCCACTAAGCACACCCCACTCCTATTATTACTTGAAATTATTATTATAATTAGTTAAATTACTATATTTTTTAGTGTAAATGATTATCGTTACACTCATGATGTTTGAACGTAATTATTCTTAAGTCCTTTAATGTTAACTTGTTCTTTTATGTTTTATGTATAGAAGAATCACCAACTCTATTTATGTATTTTTTAATTAAACTATAAACTGTTTTTCTTGTTAACAAACAGGCTCAACCTTTGTCGTGTACAATCCAGTTCAGTTTGATTTATGTTAAATTAGATTCAGGCTTTGATTTTAGACAAGTTTATATCAATGTTAGTTCCTATGTTATACAATAGTGTTTAGATTTTGGGTATCAAATTTTGATTCATTTCAGGTAACATACTAAAGCAGGAGCGGCGTGGCTCAGTTGTAAGGTACAGTACTACTTACTCTATAAACCCAGGTTCGAATAAATAAATATTTATTTTGCCACTATAGCCGTTAGTCAAACCTGTGGGTTCGGGAGTCCTCCGGAGTTTACCCAGCCTCATAAAGTGGGGGGTACGTTCAATTGAGGAAAATCTTGCGGTTGAGCTTGATTCTGACTAAATCACTTCCTTTCACAACCGTTGGTTTAGTGACAGTACTTCCTTACAAAGTACCGCACCCTGATCCTTCATGAGTTGTAGTGGTACAGATTAATTTATTCAACTGATTAAAGAAAAAAAAAGTTTTATCCACCAGATTCTGAATCTGATTCCGCGCGAAAACCTGCACCATTTTCTCAATTATTAATAAATAATCACAAGTTTATAATGAGGTGTAGATAATTGACCGTAGATTAATGATTGCAGAAGTTTGTCGGGCGGTGCGGTCAGCAAAGAACAACATAAATAAACAAAACCATATTTATTTTATGCCGACGTTTCGACCTGAGTTTCAGGTCTTCATCAGGGGTTATGGTGTAGAAGATAGTACCTGCAACTTCAGCAGAAGGTAGGCCTGCAACAACTTTCTACAGTTGTAGGCCTACCTTCTACGCCATAACCCCTGATGAAGACCTGAAACTCAGGTCGAAACGTCGGCATAAAATAAATAAATATGGTTTTGTTTATTTATGTTGTTCTTTGCTGACCGCACCCCCCGACAAACTTCTGCAATCACAAGTTTTGTTTTTCAGTATAGCTCTCAGTTTTCTACTTTGTTAATACGAGTAATCAAACAGTTCCTGATAGTTGTGGCAGCATAAGAAAATTAAAAAGTGTAAATCCAAATAATCTCTCGGATTCCTTTATTACTTTAACAATTAAAAATTCCCCTAACAAGTCTCTCAATTTAAGAACATTGAACGTTTTCATATAGAATGCATGAAATGTGTTTTGTAATGTCGATTAACGCATTCAAAATGTCCGAACTATTACATTTTAAACGCAGACAGGGCTGGTTAGAAACGATCATGACCACTATTTGACGATATTTCCCGAAGATGGTCGGCCTACTGCTATGCGACACCTTAGCAACGTTTATCAAGCCTTTGCAACTGTCTTTTAAATAATTACAACACAAAATATAAGTAAGTACATATTTTGCTTCTCAAATAACTAAATTCTAACTAAAATAAAATAAATGTAACTAAGTTAAACAATAATACTAACTTCATACTATTTACAAAGTAATTATAAAATATGCGTTAACACGTTTTTCTTATTAATCAACCATTTATACAATTTTATTTAAAATTGTGAACATTTATTTCACAATTAGAGTTAAGAAGTGAGATTTCGTTGAACACAGACATTATTTGCAGGCTGTCCTTCATACATTAATTTCTACACTATGTAGAATTACAAAAACAACATAAATAGAAAAGTTCAATTTTATATTACTGGCATTGGTAGTTTTTTTTCTCAACACAAAGTTATAATATGTGGCATTGAAAAAACGTAGGCTATACGGTTCCCACTACACCATAGTTACCTCGATAAGTTATCATTTGTAAGTTAAAAAAAAAATGTAGTTAGCCAAGGTTGTAGGTAAGGTATGGTTAGACGAAACGACTCGTTAAAATTACAAGTAATCTAGTTCGGTAATGAGTAGCATTTAACACTAACGTACCGGATCGGTGCAACGACGATATTTACCGAGCCGGTTAACGGAACATGGTTTATGGGGAATGTGACATTGAAAAAGATTGTAGAGGAGAAGAAGGCACTCCAAAAAGATTATCAGGAGAATGTACATTCGGCCACAAAAGAGCTAAAAGTTATTGATAATAATAGGTGCGTAAATAAAATTAATAATAATAAATTAAATACGTCAAAAATTCAATAAAAGATTTTAAAAATATGAACATTGCAACATAAAATTGGAAATCTATTAAAAGAATAAAATGAAAATACACTTAATAACATAAAAGATGTAATAAAGAAGTTACATAGCCAAAAGATAGTATACTAAATAAATTTTAAAATTATCCATAAAATTATATGTATAAATGGTTTGTGTATATGGTAGTGATTTTGTGTGGATAATTTTAAAATAAGAAGAATTAGATAATAATGATTTTAAATAAAAAAAAAATAGGTTTTTAACTTATAAGTAATGAATGACCTGGGCAGAATAGCCTACAAAAGAAATTCTAAATTTAATGTGAGGAAGAATTCATAATTGAAGATGTCCTTGAGGATGGCTAAAATGGCCGAAACATTGGACTGTTGAAATAAAAAGTGTTGAGACAAAAAAGGATACAAGTTTTGATTTATTTAATAAATAATTACCTTGTCTCAAGAATGTAATGTGTATTTAAGTCTTTAGTGTCAGTTTTGTAGTTTACTGTGTTTCCATAAATCTTACCAGACTTCCTAAAGAGAAAATCCAGAATAATTTATTTATTTTTTTATGAGTGTAACTATGAAACACCTTATTTTGTTACTAATAAAACCATCCATAAAGACCTAAATGTTCCTTATGTAACCGATCTAGCCCGAACCCGATATTATTCCTTCCATAATAAACTCCCTAACCACCCAAACTCACTAGTTTCTAACCTTGCTTCCTGGCATTCCTCCGAGGCGCCTGAAAAGAAGATGGCCTCGTGACCTTATATTGTAAACTGTTTTTAGAGTTCTACTACTGAATAGTTTCTCTACATCCTGTATCATATCATTATCATTATGTCATTATGGTAAAATTTACTTGTATTTTTTATACAGTTGTAAATATCAATAACTAAATAAATAAAAAAACTATGAAACAAACAAAGATAAGAATATAATAATAAATTAAATTAACAATGTGAAAAAAGTGGACGATCATTATATTTTGTCCACGTAATTTAATCAATTAGATATCCGATAATACCATTGCTTTACTGGTGAATCATTTTTAAAAAATAATAAATTCTATAAATATGTTCTTGATATGAATATGATTTTTCATAATTTCATATACTCATGAAACACAGTCTCTTAATTCATTCTAAACCTGAGTAAGTTATCCAAATATGACATGACGCATCCATGTCATTTAACATCACTCTAAATACGATTTAAAAATCAAACAAAACTGAATCATCATTGACGTTAACAAGCAGATGAAGATCGAATGTAGGCCAACATCCTTCTCATCCCAGCTAATCACCAACAGCTGAGAAGATGTCATCCGGGTTTAATGCGTCAGCGATGATGCCAGAACGTCAAAATTTCTTACGCAATCAAACCAATATAATATATAAATGTCAACATTCTCTTCTAGACCGGATTTAAACACGGGCCACTCTAGACACGAGGTTGCAAAGGTTCTCCGCTATTCTTCATTCTTGCTATCACGGCCTTTAAGCAAACAGTAATAGATATCAACTGATGAAGTTGGTAATGTTTCCGTTCAAATATAAACCCTAGGAAAGTGATCTATGGCCGTTTCCTATCTTCCCTTAACTCCATTAAGGAGAGATTTTACTTATTTGAACTGTCTTGTAGGAAATAATAATTCCTTCGTTCTGTAACAGAAATTCGTACCGGTCATTATTATTTTTCTAATCATTGTAGTCATCTTATATAATCATTATTCTTCATATTATTCATTAGTAGATGCAAGGTCTATATTTTGACAGAAAAGGGGCAGGTCTAATATTAACACATACATTAGATTTTCTGGAAGATATGTATTTGATTGAAAATACTCTCCTAATATCGAAAAATAATTACGAAAATGGTCACGGTAGCAGCGTGGTAACGCGCCTGTCTACCAACCCAAAGGTAAAGGTTTCGAGGTCGAGTCCCCGGCTCTACTCGGGATTTTTTCAAGCATATAAATATGCAATACTCACTCACAACCTCCCCCGGGCATTTGTGAGGCCCGTAAGCCAATGGGTGGCACTCACAAAAATAGGCGTGGGAGTGACGAACCTACTCTGTGAAAACCTCATCATGAGACGCGCTCAAACCTTTTTAGTTGTTGTTGTTGTTCATTGAGACTTTAGAGCGTAAAACACAGAGGTCATCAACGCCCATACTTTTTTAGCTTTCCAAAACTTGAAAATTGAATTTATCACCTTTGTACAGATAATCGATCAATTGAAGACATGAGAAGTTTGGCAGAATGGATGTGACATTTAAGTAAAATAGTGAGTTTTGCTTCGAAATAAATTTTAAATAAACACAGAGTGGAAATAATACTCGTATAATGTTAATGAATAAATATGATTATTATTTTTTACTTACTGTAATATTATCCCTTATTCACTGTGTTAATTATTCTGAAATTTTATCGACATTGGAATTGCTTGTGTTTTTAAAAAATATTGATAGATTTATTTTTAATAAATTTATTAATAAAATTAAGTATATTTTAGTTCCAACATATACGTATAATCTATGTCTTGTCTTAGATTTAAATAATTTGTATTTTTAATCCAAAGGTCTTAGACTTTCATGGGCATCTAAATAGAGCTTAAACCCAAACTTTATATGCCTTCAAGCAAAAAATATTAAAATAAATAACTAAAACTTGCTTAGGTAACTTGTTGAATAATTATTTTTGATCCTTTTTTTTTTCTATTTATTTTATTGAAGTGACGTAGACTAAAATTTTTTTTCATTATTTACCATACATTGACAACTGTCTACTAATGCCTGATAATTTCTAAGATAATCAGAGATAATAAGTTACAAAATAAAAATTAGAATAAAATTCCTAAATCATAATTTGAAGTATAAAAAATATTATTTTTTAGCAAAAGTGAAAATAACTAGAGTTTTTCTTCTGATCATTATCATCATCTAATCATTCTACAGTTTTTAGCACCAGGTTTGATTTTTTTTTTAATTTGAATTATGGCAGTTTTCAGAATATTAAATTTTAGTTTTCCAGTCTAAAATATTAATTCTAAATTATTGAATATAATGTTTCTCAATTATGGTCTTAATATAACACCTTGGTCTTATCGTGTCATCAATTAACATACTTCATATCAGAAACACTAGTTACATTAGCATTCCGGCAATGATAACGACCATGAAAGTTGAGGTCAGTGTTTGATCCAATCTGGCAACTTATATTCAACATGCATAAAGCGTTGCATAACGAATGATGTATGTAATTATTATTGTTCGCACGAGGGGGCTTTAACTAGTTACAACCGGTATAAAACTTATGTTGAGAATTTAAAAATATTAATTTTAAGTAGATGAGGGGGGAGGTATAAGTCAGAATATGTTAGGAACAGATTTTACACGCGCTGGAACATTTTTGAACCAATATGGTTCTTCCACCAAATCACTGGTTCTTAAGAATAGAATAAAGGAGCTAAACATTTTGCTTCCCCTTATGTTGGAAAGCTTTGTATTTTATGTGGGGTATAAAAAAAAAATTATATTTCAAAATGGAAAATTATCACCCGAATTTTACGTTTTAGACTATTTGATGTATCGCTCTAGTCAAATTTATGTTCAACCATAGTTAATCGAACTCTTTATCCGATTTTGATGAATTTGCAGGGATCGTGAGAGTTGATATCACCAGCATTGATGGGCAAAAATGAACTATAGTTGAAACTA
>NW_027111717.1:260716-265011 GCF_000696795.3 Halyomorpha halys
TTTTTATTTTAGTATGTATGAGATCATTTATCAATATTACCTATTGCCCACAACTGTGTGGCAGATTGTAATATCTATCAATAAATAAATCTATCAAAGAAAAAAAAAAAAAAAATTAGTTTCAACTAAAGCTGATTTTTGCCCATCTCTGATATTAAGTCGTTTACACTCCTATACATGACTCCTCTCTCTATCATTTAAAAACTTACCTTCATTTAAATCACATTTACTTTTACTTTTTCCTAACGATCAGTTTTTACATGAATTTTAAAAAATGGGGACTTTATCCCCGTTTCTGAGTCCTAATTTTTAAGCGTACATGGTATTGTTTAAAAAAGTTATTTACGACAATTAAAAAAATGCCAGAATCTAAAAAAAAAAAAAAAAAAAAATCCAACAGAGAAATTGAGACAAACGACAGCTGTCACCAGAGCCTTTGAACTGCACATGACGCCAGGGTTGCCAGCGCTGCTGTGGTGACGTTATAAAGCCGAAGGCGGCACCTCAAAGTGTCGATGTAAATTAGTCAGGTCCATTGGAATATTAATACGTTGGACAATGGAGTCTTTGTTTACGTTCCGATATGAGGCCTTTACGTACCTGTTCCAAGATCACTCTGAGGATTTTAAGGTCACTTCGTCTAAACCGTACCGAAGGACCCAAACCGAAAACAAGTCCCAGTATTGAACCGTGATTGATGAAGTATCAATGATATATTTATTATATAAAACTTATTTTAAAAATTATATTATTGTACATGGGAGAGCAACACTGACAAACCCCCTTTCACAGAGTTATTTTTGTAACTAATGAACCAACAGTTATTTATACACCTAACGAACAGTAATTAAGATAAGTAACCGCAGTTAATTATCTGTGGCCACTTTGTTTTTGAGCAAAACATCCGTTTCATCAATCATAATATTTATGTATAACTCAATATATATGAAACCGAACCACGAAATCAGTGTATCTCATCTTGAAACAACAAGAGTTATGATCCTTATCTTATTCTATCCTTATATTATCCTAATCTTAACATTTTATGTGAGTCTACTATTACTCTACTATACTTCTAATAAGATGGATTCAGATTACTCTAAGCAATAGCAATGCTAAAGTAATTGAGTAATGATAGTGTAAGTATTGCGTTTGCAATATCAGCTGGTGTAATGCAGGGAGATGCTCTCTCCAACACTCTCTTCAATTTGGCCTTACATTAAATAGTAAAAAAGTATAAACACGAAAGGAAACTTCTGATAAAGTAGTCAAATTTGTTCACATGTAGATGATATAGATTTAGTGGCTAGTGTAACAAACACTTAAATAG
The DNA here is from genome assembly GCF_000696795.3 of Halyomorpha halys. Taxonomy (NCBI): domain Eukaryota; kingdom Metazoa; phylum Arthropoda; class Insecta; order Hemiptera; family Pentatomidae; genus Halyomorpha; species Halyomorpha halys. The sequence continues at coordinate 262,047 of NW_027111717.1, forward strand.
TCAATAAGTTCAACACCAAAAGAAACATTATGGATTATTATGTCATTCTACAACCTTTCTTCACTCCCTCATTATTTTTATTTATTTATTTATTATTTATAAAGCCTCCAAAAGAATTTCATCCCACTCAATGCTTGGGAGAACACTACTTTAACATGACCACCTAATCTGTTTCAAGTCTATCAGTCATTGTTCCTCTGGTAAGTGATAAACCTGGTTTTATCATTAGAATATTTTCATTGACTCTCGCTCCTGTCAATAAGAATAGCATTTATTCCTATGTTGCTAGTGATACAAGTGCTTAAATATCAAGTTAAGATCGCCAGAAGACGCGTTCTATTGCTGCTTGGCCAGACATACCAAACTCAGAGGTATCTGATTTGTCAGTGCTGTCGACACTCGAACGTGAGTATCGCATCTAAACTGTCTTTCCACCGGAAAATGCTGTCACTTATCTAACAATTTTAAATGTAACATATTCTTGGATCATTTTACATGGAGTCCCAAACAGCATTTCCTTAGAATATTCCTCTATGCCTAACCACTTTTCCTGTAATTTATTTCAATCTACTCTGAAATTCGCCATAAATCCATATTATTCCCAATGAACATGATAAGGCTATGTTTCATCCTCTAACATGTCATATCGTGTCTATTCTACACTCTGTCTTTTCCTATATCCCTTGGTTTTCTTTAACTATGTTCATCCAATCAGTAATCTTTTTGCAACTTATCCATGAAGTAACTTAGCTAAGCTATTGCTTCTAAATTGGAAGTAAATATATATATTTTTTTAATTATTTATTTATTGTAATTTACAATTGTACAAAATAATACAATGAGTAAATATGTAGTATGTCTCATATACACTTGAAAATCTTGGGAAGGAACCACCCATTGGTGGTACTTCAAACAATAATTTAAACTAGAAGGTCTCGTGGCCATCTTCTTTTCAGACGCCTCGGAGGATTATCAGGGATTTTTAAGGATGAAAGATTTAGAATTAATGGGTTAGGATGGTTAAGGAGTTTGGAATAAAAAGACGCATATCTGGTTTGGGTCAAATCTGCAACGAATGGGATGTTAAGGTCTTTATGAATGAGTTTATTTGTGACGTAATAAGGAGCATCAAGGATTTTACGTAGGATTTTGGATTGTAACGATTGGATGCGGGAAGAATTTGATGGTTTGGTGGAGCCCCAGAGCTCAATTCCATATGTCCAAATTGGTCTGATTATTGTAGTGTATACTAATTTTTTGTAGTAAATGGGAAGTTTAGAGCGTTTGTCAAGTAAGTGTTGTAGCAATCGGAATCTATGAGCAGTTTCTTGTCGTTTCAGTCTTGTGTGTGGATTCCAAGTAAGTCTCTTGTCAAGATGGAGTCCTAAGTATCGAATCTGTTCAACAGGCGTTACTGGTGTATCTAGAAAGGATACTGTGAAGTAAATATTTAAAAGTCAATGTAACATTTTATTTATAAGAACTGTAAATCTTAAATTCTAATCTATTGTTGAGTTCGTTAATCCATGTATATGCCGCAAGAAGAACGAATATAGTCGTATACCTTTGCATTTAATAATTTGTATTTTGTAGATTTTCAGTAAATGTAACTGCTCTGTTCCTGTGGGTCGTAGCAAAATAGCTTTATATCCCAAATCCTTCCTCAATTAATGGTATATCTAACTCAAAAGGAGTTTTTACAATAAAAATGTTAGTTTATGAAATTAGCGCGTTCAAATAACCTCTTTAGCTTAACATAAAAGTAGTGATTTTATTGCGGTTAAAATGTATAGTTTGCAGCTAATATGACTACTTTTAAATCAACTGTAATATTTGTGTGTAAAAATATTGCACCATTTAAAAACATTAAATGCACTAGAAGCCTGATTAATGACTGAAATTATGTATTTCTCTCTAAATACATAAAACGAGTAGTGGCTAAGAGTGAAATGGACTGAAAGAAGTGTTGTAGTTGGTTAAAATCTATGTCAGGGTTGTAGTTGCACCACAGACCTCAGGCTCTTGGGTGACCCACTCTTTACAGATTCAATGACCGTCTGTGTTCTCACACTGTATGATGTCATATAATAAGATAAATTAGTTGCTAATGTACCATACATACATTCATAAAGATGACGTTCGGTATAATTCATAATCATTAGCAAAGCCATATGCGATTAAGTAGAGATTTATAATCTAAAAACTGTGTCTGATTATTATTCATAAATCTACGGGAAGCGGAAAATGTGGTATATTCTATGGAAAAAAACAGAAATATATAAGTGTTTTACACATTGTAGAATATTTAAAAATCTATATGTTTTTTCAAATAAAACATTTGTTTTTAGGGTAGATTAAAGGAAATATTCAGGAAGATTGATAAATTTAGTCCAAGTCAGAATTCAAAAATGTTTTACAGCCTGAAAAATATGACTATTTGTACTCCTCTGTCTAGAAATGTTTTGAAAGATCCAGAAAAAGCTTTATGTGTTTCATATAAATTTTGTAATATATCAGCATGTTTCAATATGATTACAAGTCACGCATAACAGTCTTTTGTATAAACTCAACGTTCTCACTTCGCATGTGTCAACTCTTTGCAGACAAAGAGATAATGATGCAGCATACTTAAAGGTCTGTTCGGGTGTATTGGTAACACCGACAGACGGAAATGGGCTATGAGAATCGCACCTATTTATGATTCTCAGAGACTGCAATTTCCAGTGACGAGTTACAAAATTTGGGTATGATAAAAGATTAGGAGAATAAAGCATATTTTTAAAATCAAAGTTAAGTTTAAAATAAAATATGGATCAATAGAATTGTATATACCATAATGAATACCTACTTAGTACATGACCAGAGAAAAAAAATGGCTGAGTAGCATTAATTCTGGTTTCAATATATAGATAATTCAGTAAATAAAGGTAGATCGTAGTAGTAGATAATTAATAAAAGTAAATAA
>NW_027111717.1:265299-279810 GCF_000696795.3 Halyomorpha halys
ATTGATATAAAAATCATACAAAATAATAATAAATACTAAAGAAAAATCTCATAATTGGTATTGGTAAATAGAATGAGATGATAACAAAAATATATAATTCAAAGTTGACCATTTAGGTACGATAATAATTGAAGAACGGAATAAATGCCTTATCAAAGTGACTTCCTTTCTTGCATTGTTGGACGGAATCTTAAGTAACCCCTACACGATCAGTCGAAATGACACTAAGATGTAAGATAGACGTTCAGATAGTAATATTGATGGATTGCCGAGAAAATATTTCAATTATATTATGTGTTTCACTTTATTCTAGCAGGAAAATGTCCATAAAGCTTTGTGTTTAATAGGAATATAGAAAAGAAATCTTTCCAGAAGATTCTTATTGTTCAGAATCTCCTAAACAAGTTAGCGTCGATCGGACTGATGACTATGGCGTAAAGACCTTCGTGATTGAATCAGTCTGGCTTTAGGATGATGACTCATTCCGACTGACAACGTAGGACCCCTACGTAGTCAGCCCTTTATATGTTTTTGTACACAAAGTTTCCTAGAAGCTGAAATGTAAAACCAATTTGCTTTAACCAACTTATTATATATAATATATATGATTGACTGCATATTTTGAAGCCAAGAATTGGGCTTAGAAATCTGAAGACTATAGTGGATACACCCAGAGTGCAAACGCTTTTCATGTTTATGATAATGAACTAGTTCCTAAATAATAAATAGTATAACAATAAAGGCCTAACGAACCCGAAGGTTCGATGCCGATACCACCAATCGCTCTCTGCACACATCCTTCCAGTGATGCCCCTCCAAACCCGATTCCACTAAATTTGTTTTAACGTAATCCTCCCATCTACGTTTCGGTCTACCCCTCGGACGTTTACCCGTTGGCTCAGTGTTTATTAACATTTTACGGATCCGCTCGTTACTAAGCCCTACAAACTTACACGCCCATCTTATACACCGCAATGCTATAACTCGAATTATATTTACCGGGTGTAGATCCCTTAATTCAGCGTTGAGTAATCTTCTAAATTCTCCAGATAATTCATCCTTTTTCGGTCCGAATATTTTGCGTAATATTTTATTTTCGAAAACCTTAGGACGCTGTTCATCCCTTACTGTAAGAGGCCACGTCTCACATCCATAAAGAACAGTGAGAAGGATAACAGTTTTGTAAATTCTAATTTTTATGTTTTTCGATAGAAGGCGCGAGCTAAGCAGTTTCGAAATTGAAAAATAAGAAACATTTCCCGCCTTCAACCTAGCTTTTATTTCCTCATCAATTTCGTTTTTTCTGGTTATCATAGAACCTAAATACTTAAACCTATCTACCTGATCAAACATCTTCCTATATCTACATCACCGAAATTAATCGCGTTTCTACTGCTAACCATGTATTTTGTTTTATCCGTATTTATTTCAAAACCTAGTTCCTTACTGGAATTTATTAGCATGGTAGCATTTAGTTCTATAGTTTCTTTGACATCACCCAATAATACCAAATCATCTGCATACCCCAGCACCAGTATTTTACCACCCAAAGTTAAACCCTTTTCGGTATTCATCACACTTTTAATGACGTATTCTAGTCCTAGATTAAATAAGATAGGTGATAAGCAATCACCTTGTTTTAAATTCGACCGGACCTGGAATTTCTGGGAATAATGATTACCGATTCGAACCTTATTAAAAGTTTCGAGCAATCAGAATATTATACAGCTTCTGGTAGTCAATAGAATCATAAGCCTTTTGGAAAATATCTAAATATAAATGTAGTCTAAATAATATATATAACCCAAAATGGTGTTCGTTATGAACATCCTATACATGTAGAAAATTCTTCGGATTTCGGAGCACAATGATTTTAAAATATTTACTGAAAACATTAAAATAGCCCTTTTTATGAGGGTTTAATAAGTACCTGATAGTAAAAATTATTGGATAAGTCCGAGGTAACAGCGAAGTTTCATTTACTACAGCTGCAGATGGGGAATTAATTTTTTTTCCCCCAATGTGTTCTTTATTAAACAAACCTAGCCTAAAACTATTTACTTTCCCTTTCTTTCCAGGATAGAGACCCCATCCGTCGGGTGCATATCCTGAAGGCAATGACAGCTGGCACTTGTGGGAACACCGGAGGCACATAGGCGCAGGGCAGGTGTGGTGCAGGTGATATTGGCTCTGCTCACCTGGTGATTGTTACCTTTAACAACAGGAAGCCTATCACCTGTTGGCAGCCTTCTCCAATCACAACAAAGCCTTCTCGAGGGGTATTCGCTTTATCAAGAGCATACTTAAAAAAAAAAAAAACCTTTCCGGGAAGCTCACGAGGGGAAAATGAGGTTTTAGTAACTAATATTTATTATATAAACGGCTTAAATAATTCGATAATGGACGATAAGAAAAATAAATGGCCAAAGACCACTAAATTCAAAGCCGTTTAAATCTACCCCGAAAGCGACGCCATATCTAAAAAAAAAATCACAAAAATATGAACATTTAACCATAAATAAAGAAAATACGATTGTTAAGGGGAAAAAATTGGTTTTAAAAAAATCTTTCAAAAATCATATCTTGACTATGGTTTGTGTTAGGAAGGTGTGGTTGCTGGAATTTAATTAACCCCTCTTAGTAATTAAATGGCTGAGTAGCATTAATTCTGGTTTCAATATATAGATAATTCAGTAAATAAAGGTAGATCGTAGTAGTAGATAATTAATAAAAGTAAATAATATATCCATTATTACACCCAATATATAGACAAATCAAACTTTGAAATATCATATACATATACATATATTGTTTATTATTTTATTAAAGAATAATAATAAAAGCTACCTAAATCAAGAGATAATAGAGCTGCAAATGTTTGTTCATAAAATATACATACGAAAAAAGATGAATGAAAAAAATTTTAAATAATAATATTTTAACAAAAATGATCATAAGAATAATTGAAATATACTACAGCTAAAAATTGATATAAAAATCATACAAAATAATAATAAATTCTAAAGAAAAATCTCATAATTGGTATTTAAATAGAATGAAATGATAACAAAAATATATAATTCAAAGTTGATCAGTAAGGTAAGCCTTCTCGAGGGGCATTCCCTTTATCAAGAGCATACTTAAAAAAAAAAAAACCTTTCCGGGAAGCTCACGAGGGGAAAATGAGGTTTTAGTAACTAATATTTATTATATAAACGGCTTAAATAATTCGATAATGGACGATAAGCAAATTAAACGGCCAAAGACCACTAAATTCAAAGCCGTTTAAATCTACCCCGAAAGTGATGCCATATCTCAAAAAAATCACAAAAATCTGAACATTTAACCATAAATAGAGAAAATACGATTGTTAAGGGGAAAAAATTGTTTTTAAAAAAATGTTTCAAAAATCATATCTTGACTATGGTTTGTGTTAGGAAGGTGTGGTTGCTGAAATTAAATTAACCCCTCTTAGTAATTAAAAATTCCTCGTTAAACAGCCTGTATATATAGCTACTCCACAATGAACAATAAACTAGACTTTCTCCAGTGAGGTAATCTAGTAGACATGAATACATTAATACTCCGCACCTCTTTTTCGAAAAATTCAATGATTCATCATTTAATACGCCCTTGAGTCAGAGACCTTTGTGGCCTTAAATGGGCCTACGCCTTCGTCTGTGACCTCTGGGGCCAAATTATGAGAACAGCGTTGATGACGGATCTCAGAAGTGAGTCTATTTGTTAAACAGTTACTTCTGAACTAAGATGTGATGAATTTCGTATATTTCAAAGTGATAATTCTTATGTAAATTATCAGATATATTGCAGTAGTTTAAAGACCAAATATTGAAATACCTCCTTCGTACAACATTGTAGCTGCTTGAATAAAATTAATCAGCAACGGAAAATAGAGAATCTAAATTACCTATAACTTATGAATTAATATCATTAATAAGGACCTGATAAGAGGACGTTAAGACAAGGTTCCTCGAGTTCAGGAGGTTTTGGATTCAATTCTCACATGAATCAGTCGCGGCGCCCCAGAGAAATGATTTTTGACATTATACCCCTCAACCAAGGACTTGAAACAAGATAAAAAAAATTGTATTAAAAAAATAATGTTGCCAAGGGATTATTTAGATGATCTCAAATAACATTTGTTGGTTCTCTGATTCTGAAAGTTTCTCATTAACAGTACGAAATAGCATTCCCTGATAAAGGACTTCGCAAAGGAATTCGTTGAATGGTTGATAAACAGGGAAGAGATAGTGGGAATTTCTCCTCCAAAAATAATCACTGTGGTGCGTATAAGTAAATAATAAATCTATTATATGCTTTTGTCATTATATACTTTTATATTAAAAAATGTTGACTTAATGAGGTTCCAGAGCTTCTTTCCTTAATCATTTCGATTAAATTATATATCTAATTGTATAATCATTTATAATTTGCTCAGACCTATCCTTAGATTACCAAAGGTGGTAATCGTCGGGGAAAGGGACATAGCCTTCTTTCGAAAACGACCTTCTGGTGTGATATATGTCCTTTCAGAAAGTCCATTAATCTTTCTGAACACTTTAGATACTTAGTTGACTTGTCCAAACTGGATATAACTTTCACTGTATATTTATTTATAAGTAATGGAGCTTAAATATGGCGTGTCCGTTTCTTAGAGTCATAAATTTCACAAGATAAATATGACTTAATGTACTTCATTTTCTAGCCTAGAAGAGTTTTTCATAATCACAAAGTATATTTAAAATGAAACCAGTTATTTCTTCCGTAAATAAATAAGTAACTGTACTTGCTAAAGAGAGAAAGTAAGACTCATTAGTGAGCTAGCGATTGTATGAAATTCTCGTTCACCAAGTACCTACGTACCAGTATTTCGCAGGATTAAAAATTTTATGAAAATTAAACAATTATGTAAAACAATAGCTTAAAAGTGTACCTTTAAAATGTATATAATAAACTTTTATTATTATATAGCATTGCTTTTTATTTAGGTATAATGAAAATTATGTTTTTTAATCTTTTAAAATCAAAAAGTTTCGTGTCCAACACCCCATCTTCAGAAACACTGCAATAAATAAAACATGTCTTTCATTCAGTATATAGATGGAAATAACTAAAGATCTTTAATATAAAAAATAAATATCTAACATTGTTGTATACATATTTATGTTGCAATAACATTACCAATAACCTAGTCCAAAATTGATATTCTAACTGTATGTGTATAATTTATTGAAATTTACAATAAAGTAAGAAAAGTCCATATTTATTTTCATTGTCACTTAACTCTAATAAGGACTAACCTAATATCTGATATATACCTTCATGTTTTGTATTGTTCCTAAATCTATTCTTTTGTTTTATTTAAGAAATTTCAGCTAGTTATGTTTTAATTTTAAGACATGGTTCAACAGCTTCTTGTGTTGTTTTGTAATAATTATTGTCTCTATGGTTAAAAAATGTATTCATAAAACAACTATTGAGTGTTTGTATGCTGTAAACGAAAAAGAAATTGGTAAAAAATCCAAAAAAGAGGAGGTACGCGAAAAAAAAAGAAACAGCTCTATGTAGATGGGGTATAAATATCGATTGGTTGAGTACTGTGGTTCAAGGAATAGATAGAGAAACGCAAGGTAAGGAATTCAGTGATATAGGAAGGTTTATTATTATGTATATATTGTTGTAGTATACATGAATACTTTTGTATGGAATGAAGATTTGAAGTTGACCGTATGAAGTAGATTATAGGAAGATAGTCCAAATGGCGGTTAATAAAAGTATAAAAATAGTAAAAGAAGACTATTTTTGCTAACCAACTTTTCGCTTTGAGTCGTCCGCTGCCCTCTAAAGTGAGGCAAAGCGTTGGTTAACATAAGTAGTTTTCTTTTACTATCTTAATATCTTTACTCAACGTAATCCAGATTATCTTCCTACAATGAATAATTTTGCTTCAGATCTTAAAGTCCGTTCTCGACTATAATTAATTCAATACCATAGGATCTCGTTGGATTTATCTTATCTCGTAGTACAAGCAACTAACTGATTCGATCGATAAAGCTGGACCACACAGATCTGTGTTTCGGGGTTAGGAGGTTGGCAGCAGTGAAGGGGATTGAATATAGGGATGGATTCCCCTCCCTCAGTTAGACAAAAACTGGGCGCCATCTGCGAGGCAGCCGTGCGTGCCTTCGAAGGGGCCCTCTCCCCAACACTATGGGGGTCTGTGGGGCACGAGTGGATTCGATCAGATCGATCATTGAAAGCGAATCATAGCCAGATGTTCATCACGCGGAGGTGATTAACAGGAATCGCTGTCATCGTTATTTCTGTGGAAGCGATGGACATTAACGAAGTATATAATTTATAGAGCAATATGATCCGTTTATATAGTTCTCCGTGTGACAGCATTATTAGATTATTAGATGGCCGTATTTAATTAATTGTATGAAGACGGTCCGGGCGACAATGAAGAACATTGTTGAGTTATAGAATTGCTAATATACCATTGGGTTACTGAATACTAAAATAATGCTATATAGAAGTGATAACAAATATGGCAAAATTAAACGAAAGAATGAAGAATGATTCAAGTGACATGATATTGTGCATTGAGTTCATCAAATATTCCTCCAAAGAGAATATAATAATAATAAAAGCAAGTTGTACATATATCACTAACTTATTGATCACAGTATCTCAGAAACGATAATGGCTATAAAGTTGAAATTATTAATGGTGATCCCCATTATGATATAACTGTGAAAAAATGCTAGAGGATTATAAAGAATTAGACCTGTTTATCTCGGCATTTTTTATTACGGAGTGATTTATAAAAAATGATATCTAATAAAAAAAAAAATTCTTTCTAAAAATGTCGATAACTATAAATCTACCAGAAGATTGTGCCTATTCATTTCAAAGATCATAAAAGTTTCTACAATGCAAAACTAAACAGAATTAGTTTAGAAGAAACTATTCTTTAATTCTGTATATTTTATAAGTAACCAGAATAATCGGCAATGCTTCTACTGCTGATAGAGTCATTGAATACAATTAAAAGTTTGATATAAATTTAAACATTTGATTATTTACACATTTGATTAATGATTTAATTAATTGCTTATTATATATATTTAGTTTATAGCGGTAAATAACATTATATAATAAAAATATATGATAAAAATTAGAAATAACTTCAATATAACAACTCTAAATAATACTTGGGATTGTTTTAGGGCTCTATAACGTTTTTCTTTCTTTGAAACCAATATTTTGACAATACCAACCAAGAGCCACCTCACATACCTCGGCATGAAACTGCAATCTTACCCCTCATTCACCACACACATACAACACAGAATACAGATCGTCAAGTCAACATGATATCAACTCAAACACCTGATGTATACATCAGGTCTGTCACTCAGACTCAATCTACTCATACACAAGGCAATAATACTCAGACAATTGCTGCTACACAGAAGAACTCTAATACACTTCCTATACCCAACAGCCCTGAGATCACTACGAATTCTCACAGGATGGACGCATTAAACTTCAGCTAAGTATTTCACTGTATACCTTCAAGTACAACTGTAGAAAAAGGTTGAATTTAATTTGATTTATAACACATAAGTAATGCAATTTACTCATTCATGCTTTATTTTCTGGTTTACAGGGATCGGAAAAAAAAAATAAAACTATATTTCATTTATTACCTTTTTAAGTGTACTTATATTAATTACTTTATTATTAATTTTCTATTATAATTTACACTTCTGTGGTTTCTGTACTTACACATCAAGAAACGCTTAAATACAAATTTTCAAAAAAATGGAAAAATAAATTTTTTTTGGTTCAAAATTTTCGCCTTACAGTATATAAAAAAATTAAAAAAATAGAAATAACTTTAACACGACTTAACAAATCTTCACGCAACAATGGAGTGGTTTAGGGCTGCATGAAAGGACACAAACCTGATCTAATAAAACAAATAAAAACCGGAGATATAAAATAAAATGTTAAAAAAAATTTTCTTTATTTGATACTTATATTTCGCCATTTTAGTGGCATTAAATCTCAATGGAGGTAATATTGGTAAAAATACTTAACATTCAGCTTTCTAACAACTGTATTAACGTAGGAATTTGATAAAGTTATGGAATTATGAACGATTATATGAGCAATGGACATAATTAGAAAAAGAATTTTTTTTTTAAGTTAATAATTTCTAGTTTTTAATTTCTTTGAAAACTGGTAATAAAAAGTTTCAGACGCCGACGCTACAAACAAATATGATATGCTTTATCATGGAATAATTTTTCTGACCTACTTTACTCAAATCCGCATTATATTTGTTTATTTTTTAATTTTTAGTGAATAAATATTCATTCAGCAGTATATTTTTCTTATTGTTCAAAAAGAATAGAATCGATAAGTCGATTGGCATATAATAGCCCAGAGGAAAATGTATGTTTTCTGAGCTACGAGCCTAAAATGCTTAAATTTGTTAATAACTTTTTTTTTTTACCGAATCAATCTGAATAGCCTATAACCTCGCTGGGAAAATCTTAAAAATTCAGTAAAAAGCCCCGCCAGAATGACCGGGTGAATGATATGGTATCCCACGAAGTACAAGCAAACAAATATTAATTTTACATAATACATCTGGACAGGTCTCCATGGAAACCAATTTAATCTTTATCTTAAAATAAAAAAAAAATAGATAAAACTCACTGACTTACTGATCACAGTTTCTGAAAACTACTACGGCTATGAAGCTGAAATTTTAATATTGGTTCTCCTTATGTTGTATATGAGAAATGAAGTTAGGTTAAAACAACTTTGTGCTCGAAGCGAATAATAAAAAAAAAAATTTAAGACAGGAAAAAAAATAATTAAAACTAATTAGAACCGTCTATAGAAAAGGAACTCCTAATAGTTTTTCTTAATATCGGATGAGTGGAAGAATGTGGCCAAAAACAAGCTAAAAACATTCATACAAGTTTAATATAATATTTATAATATATAAATTACATTATACTTATAGTATTTCTCGACAATCACAGATGAACAAGATTATTTTTATGATATTTCAATACCAGCTACATATGTCTGCAAAATAGATCTCCAAAGCTTTTCTAAAACTATTATAATAAAGATTTTCGGGTTACAGAAATCTATGGACTAAACCCACCAAAAAAATCAAGCACTCTGGGAAAAAGAGCGAAACTTGTGTTATTAATTAGCGAAAATTCTGTATAATATAATATCTTACACAAAAATATTTTTTTATAGAAAAAAATTCTACAATAATTATTTTATCAAGTTTTATATGATTGTAAATGAAGAAGAAGAATGTTATTTTCTCTTTGAACATCTCTAAGAGGCCGTTTGACATTTATTTATTGATATTATGATAATATGATACAATTACAAAACACGATTATATCATATTATATTACAAATATATTTAAAATGTTTATGTATATGCCTTGTTGTATTGAAAATGACTTACCATACAGAGTAGTTTTTATATCCAATTTAACTAATTGGATAAAATAATTTTCGTGGATAACTGAATCATCAGATTATTTTTACCAAATTGCGTACAACTATATATTACAATTAGTGTATATTAAATTTAATTGTATTTTATAATACAAATATTAATGGATATATTTATAATTTGAACTATATCAATAATGTAAAGATAACATTGAGAATTAACACATATGTTGCACTAGACATGGCTGGCCCAACAAACTACCTGCAGATGCCTGGGCAGATGTGTACGTGCCCAGGTGAGCACAAGGGGTTGAAACTATGAATGAACTTCAACCCCATTTGAAATTACAATTCATTAACATTACAACAGTACGGGTATAATAGATTAGTCAGAGTGGAAAAACACAATAAATAGCTAAATTACGCATTGCTTCTTTCGGACTTATTTTTTACAATAAAAATATCAACATAATTGGACCCTGTCGTAAGTGTGACCCCAAGTAATACTGGACTAATTTTCTCAAAAAGCATTGGCGAAAAAAATACAAGATTAGATCGTCGTTGTGTTTCCAGCAATGACTTCGTAATAAAACTGATTCGAAAGGCTTAAGCAGAAACTTTAAAAAAATTCAAAATAGTTAATTTATATTTCTCCACCTAGTCTAGAACACACTAAAATCATTTTAAATTACATTGAACTAATTTTTGTCCAGCTTATAGAGGCACATTAACAACATTCATGTAGGAATAGTACCCTGTAAGTAAATTAAAATTAAAGGCTGAATGTGCCCGAAAAGGGCTCTCGAACTCCCAGGATTGAATCTCGGCTACAGCAGCAGAATAAATAATTATTTTCCATGGTCGGATTCCAACATTCCAATAGAGCTATCTCCAAGGAGTTGGTAGCACTTCGCCTTACTCACTAAGCTTCACCGCTCCTCCTTCCATTCTATTACGAAGTAATAATAAAAACTCCAATATAAAATAGCAATTCAATTAAATTATAAATCATTAATGAAATTAGACATACACAGCTTGAAGAAATGTAGTAAATAAATAGAATCACATTTAGCATCTATTTACCATAGAAATAAATTTTTTTTTTTTTTTCAAATTCCATACAAAATTTTAATGGCGTGTTTATAAACAATGTACTTTCCCCTTTTACTGTAGAACATCTACATTGTAAGGAGTATTTTGGAGTATATTATTTTTGTTGTCAGTATTAATAGAAGTGTATAATGTGTTGGGGCACACACTATTTCTGAATTTAACAAACCTAAATCTAATAAAAATATTTCTCTGTTTCCTAGAAAATTAATAAAACACTAAAAAGAATGAAATAAAGACGACGAATCAAAATTATAAACTGTATAATCTATGCTTGGAAGATGGTTGGAACGTAGGTAGTTATGAATCAACCAGGCTAGACTACTTCCTTAACTGAGGAAGACATCAACATATCCCAAAAGCAAATACTCACAATAACAACATGTTTAATAGAAAATTTAATTTACTGGTACCATTTAAGGTCTATATTGAAATGCTTGTTCGTCCGGATGATTCATAGGTATAGAGAAAAATAATTTTTGGACTGTTCCACCACTGTGCCTCTCTCCTCTCGCGCGGGCTCCTCCCGAATCTCCTGGCTATTGAGTGCAGACTGGGAGGGTTCGTCCCCGGAGCCCCTGTGGTGAAGGGACATCAAGAAGTTTCCTTCCGCCGGTGAGCTCGAGGAGGTGTTTCCATTCCTTCTTCGGAGCTCTGCTTTCTCGATGGTCCACCCAGAAACATTCCCTTCTTCCGGCTTATTCTGTTTTTTTTCACCACACTTCTTCGAATCCAGCCTTCTGATGGAGTTCTTCTGGAAGCAGTAGCAACACAGGTTCGGAGATATCTCCGAAATGCTATCACTTTCCGACAAATACATCACCCCGTCATCTACATTTTCCTCAGCTACGTAGGATGATGACGGAATATCTTCAAACCGACAAACTTCACGCCATTGTTCTTCTGGATTGGAAGGGAAACCTGCCGGGATCTGATTTTGGTTCGAACTTATTTGCCGCATATCGGAGAAAATCGTTCGTTGCATTGGAAAAATTCTAGATCTGTTGCAATTCGAACAATTGTTTGTACGTTCATCAAAGTACGAACAGCTGCTTTCAGATGGAAGGTTTTGATGGAAATAATTCGTTTCTTTATTATTTTTCAACAAAGCATTAAGGTAACTTCTGTAATTTCGTTTTCCTTTAAAAACAAATCGGAATTTTTTGCTAAAATTTTTTTGACCTTCTAGAATAATACCAGTTGTTTTTTTACTTTTTGATGAAAGGAATGAAATCTTACGAAAGAAGGTGCGGAGCAAACTACCTTTTGTAGAGTGTAGTTGAGATTTAGTTTTGACTAAACCTGAAAATGTTTCTTTATTTTTTGTTCGATGGCAGTCTTCACTTAATACCATACGTTCAAAAGGTAATGCTGGCTCCTTCATTGCATTTTCTTCTTCTAAAACCCGAAGGCTTCTGGTTGTGTTTTTTTCCACGGAAAGAACTGATTTTTCTTCTCCATGCGTGCTTATGGCAGATTTTGGATTAAATGAACTCGTTTCGTCGTCGTTTGAATTATGCAAATTATTGTATATAGATATATTATCAGGAAAACACGGCCTGACGCTTACGCTGGAAAAAGAGCCTCTGATAATATTTTGAGATTGATCCTTACTCCTAGAGAAAGCTTCAGATGATTTACAATCACGAGAAACATGATTCCTCCTTAATTCTTTCGTTCCTTCATCAGTTTCCGGTACCTTCGGTTCAGCATTTAATTTCAACCATAACCCATTCAAAATATCTTCTGCACCATATTTATCCATTAGTTTATTTATCAGGACTTCGAATGGGTTAGTCGCCAGTGTAGAATATTCATCAGTCTGGCTTGCTCTGTCTACCCAAGATACAGGATTGGGGTGGTCGTTCAACTCTTCAACATTGTTCAGATTCCATCTGGGGACTAGCTGATTGCGTTCAGGAAAAATATCTGGAAGAGGTCGAAATAAGTCTGCCAATGAATCAACGCGGTTAAAATGATTCAATACGTCATAAGCTATTGCATTATCGTAAGCATTTGGACGGGCTCGGTTCATTTGATATTGATTATTACCTTCATCTCCAAAATCTATTAAATAATTAGCGATATTGTTGAGCCTATAAGCATCCCATAAACACATGTTTTCACCAACCAAATGACCGACATCACCAGCTCCAAAATATGCCTCTCTACCAAGACCCCTGGGAGGCGATTCGTCAGCCTCTGACACCATACCTTCCCCATCGGTTGCCGCCTCTTCGCTTCCATTATTCGTCGGATGCGAAGTGGGCTCGGCTATTCTGCACGTGGCAAACACTTCCTCATCAGATTCAATAAGTGACAGTGGACATTCCCTAGAAAAACGCACGAACCTGCAGTGGTATACAGGAATGTCACCCATCTCCTGGTAACTGCGTTCTATGGCCAAAAGATAATCTGGGTCCAATATGTGAATCAGATGGACACGGGCCTGCGGCCCCAGACATTTATAAATAAGGATTAGAAGCTGAGAACACTCGTCATCGATCCTGGAAAATGATCTAGTCCTGACAAGAATAGCTATGAAATCGATAAGCTTGCATATACTGATAACCCGGGGACCGAAATCCAGTAAAGCGTACCTCATGACCCTGATGCACTCATCAGACCTCACGCCGTCGTACTTGAGAGCGCCTGCAATCAATTCCTTGAGAACAATGTTACAAGCTTCACATTCAATAAAATCCAAAATTATATCGGTGGCTATCTCCCTGACTCTATTGGAAGCGCTGAAGAAGAATTGTTCGATGATGATCCTGATGATAGCACTAGCGCTGAGCGGAGCATCGACACACTTTTTCACGAAGACTTTAACAGCTCCGAGAGCCCTGGTCAGGCAACACTCGTTCTTCTCCTCGAGGAATTCCGGGATCAAGTCGCAGTAGGAGCACAGCTCGTAGCAGTCTGGCTCTAGTATTGAAAAGTACTCCATAGCCAGCTCGTAGGCGTAGCATCGTCGAGCCCAGTTCGTGCTTTTTCGCGCAGTTTCGATTGTTAGCCTAAGGTCAGCATTTTCGTCCATTGAGATCTTTTACATTTAATGAAACCTTCAACTACAAAAAACTTTTCAAATTTTGTAATGGAAACAGAAAACACATGTTCTTTTAATGATGCTTATAATACAATAACTACATTTGTTTACCTAATCGCTAGAGATAAACGTAAAAATAGTAACAAATTAGGGAACTAGTTAATCCTTACAGCGTTCAGTGTCACATTAAAGCTAATCTTGTGAACAACTTCCAATAGTTGTTTTAAATTATAAGTTTTTATAACGTCGGTTCTTTGCTATAATAGTAGAACAAGTGGCGAAAAAAGTTTCTTTTTAATTTTTTTTTTACGTATTCCATAGACTATAGCTATGGGCTAGGGTACATTGAAGTTAAATTTACATTTTAGAATCAGAAAATGCATTTGTTGATACCATTGAATACTTTTTCTTATGCATATTTATTATCGGATTTAAAAACATAAATGCAATGTTTAATTGTTTATTTTCTTTTATCTATTTATCTCTTTTAAATTTATCATTAATTAATCATTATCAATTTACACATAAGTGGTTTGATTAATTAATTAATTTGGATTCCAAAAAAATATGGATCAGCGTCAAATAAAAGAAATAAAACTTAAATGGACATGTAAACGTGTAGATTATAAAAGAATAATCAAATAGTCCATAAGCACTAAGCCTACGGGTAAACATCTTAGCAATCGTCCTAAACGTAGATGGGTGTATTCAGTTAGATCTAACCTTGAAAATTCAGGTCCAGTGGAAGGAGGTATGTTCGAGAAGTCTTAATATCACCATTAATTTATTTATTTTGTATCTGTATATAAATTATTTTGTTATTATTT
>NW_027111717.1:279860-283226 GCF_000696795.3 Halyomorpha halys
TAATATATAAAAAAAAAATGTGATCGCAACATTCCTCCGAAATTAAAAAAGAAAAAGACAAATAATAAATACAAAACAAAATGCCGATATGACATGTATATATATATTTACACATGCCATATCGGCATTTTGTAGGAATGTTGCGATCACATTATTTTTCATACTTTTTTCTGTATATATAGTATGTATAGCTCCTAATTGTGGTAGATTGTATAATTACTTTTCAATAAAACCATTTTTAAAAGATACAAGATACTCAGATATATCTTGATAAAAATTAGTACGACATTAAATGATAGTAAAGAATACTGATACAACTGTCATGTCTTTTCTAGAGCATCAGGTTCAGTGGAATGAGGTCATGCAAATTGCACATACCTAGTGTTTCACTATAACTGGATGCGGAAGATCTTCCCTGCATTTCGCAGAAGAGGCCGATGGAGATATTTAATGAATTCCACAGAATGACGTCTTCTTTAGTGATGTAACCTCATTGCTAATCGAGATCTTCGTTTTTGTTCTTACTGGCTGCCAACAGAAGACTCAACATGTATTCGAAGAATCAAGGCGGATTTTCCAGAAAGCGTCATCGCATTAAACTAATTTTAGTCGTTAACTTATGGGAACATCAGAAATTTATTTCTATGTGCCTCATATCTTGCTTAGAGCATAAAAAATAAAAGAAAGGTCCTAGTTGTTTATTTGTCAGCATGTATAAACATTTATAGATTACCATAAAAACATGTATACATGAGCATGAACATAAATTTAAATATATATTTATTTTTATTTTATTTTATTTTTACTAACAAATCTTAAGATCCTAGACTCTAAGTTAGATCAGCTTTGACAGGAATTTCTCATTATTAAACATTATTTTAGAACTTTAGAAAAAAATAATGTATATATTGCTTGCTTTCTGTAGATTACAATGTACTCTATTGCCTTGTTTTTAAATTTTTAGTCTTCGTAAAGTAATTTTTTTTAACCTACTTACGGATTTAAATGAAGAAAAAAAATGGTGGTCACAGATTGTTGTGATAAATACGTATTATCCTTGCTTTAAATACTTTATTGTAAATACTTTATAGTATTTTAATAAATTAGACAACGTTGATGTCCCATTAGAATATAAATTTTAGACTAAGTAGAGATAGATATTATTGTATCATAATTAAGTTAAATAGAAGACTGTTTTAGTGCCTGATGAGGAAGCAATTGAATATAAATATTGTGTTTAATGAATAATTTCTAAATAAATAAATTATAGGAAATCCCTCATCCATTGAACCTAAATTATAAGTTGATATTCAATTCTAAATATAAATTTAGAATATTTACACGGATACAAGGATATGGAAAATTAATATATTAAAGTAAAATTAATAGATATACAAAATTTTAACAAAAATATTTTTAAAAAACAAAATTAAAATCATATTAATTTTAAAGCACTATGGACTTGAATGCATTAAAACGGTTTTAAATTTTATGTTAATAAACATAATGGTAAACAAGTGATTCACAATTGATTATTTAAATTATTTCAAATGTTCATCTTCTTGAAGCCGTTGTTTTTTAGAAAATTAATAATTGTACAGAAGGAAATAGTAGGATTGAGTGGCAGACAACAGTATATTAAACAAAACATAATAGTATATTAAATATAAACAAAAATATATATTAAAATTTAAAGCCTACAAAAAGAAGAATTACATGCACGACCTGTTTTTCTGATTCAATTTTCCTTTGAAATTTTTCAAAAATTATACGATTTAAGCAAGGCGATGTTTAAATAGGTAACAATATGCCACAATACCAGGAACTTTACAATTACTACTGGCATAAAAATCATCTAGTCAATACAATTTGATGTCGTCAGCTTGAATAAAATATGTTACATGTCATACGCAGAAATAGAGCTTATCTCACAGACCGGAGGAACTGGTCCGCCTTTCAAACCTACGTTTAGAAGGCGTTGAGCAAGGACGAATCTTATGATCTATGTTATGGGCATTGTTTATGGATTATAAGCATTAAGCTCAAGGCTGATGCAACATACTCAATAAGCTGTATGTAGAGATAAGTATTTTAGAACTTCATACGACCAAATTACATGAAGTGTCGTAGTATGGGGTACAAGTAGGTTCATCCAATGATCTACCTTTAAGAAATCTATCCTAAACGGAGGAAACGCATAAAATAATATTGTATATACCATCCTACAAAATTTATGAGATAATATAAACATAAGTTGTATAATTTTTGTTTAAACGATAAGAATAGTAATTTATGGGGGTCCGTTGTTACGTTACTGCTTACAATAAACCTAAAATCGACTTAATTTACACCATATAAGTAGGGATGGCAAATAAACATAGATAATGTATAATCTATAATGAATATATTAAATTGCATTATTTTCTCTATAATGCTATAAAAAGATTTTTAGTGAACATCGTGCAATAATTTATTTTACATATAAGGTGAAATATTAAAAGTGGGTCGTTAAAAATTGAGTTTAACTGATGAAGAACGCAATTTGCCAAAAAAAAAATTGAAAATGTCTATGAAAGACAGAAATTGATAGAGAAGAGAACTGAACAGTTAGAAAAAAAAGCGAAGAAGGAATAGAATTGAAAACTTAAAGACTGAAGAGCTGTATAACCTTTGAACCATACAGTAAATTGAAATCCTGGACAGTTAGGAACAATCTTTGATATTGAAAAAAATACAATCTAAACTACATATTACATTTATACATTTTGAGCAACGAGTAATACAATTGAATTAAGATTAGTATAATTTGTATAATGTAATATATCAATTATATTATTTCAAGGAAAAAATTTAATCTTTTCTCACTTACAAAATATTTTTTACAATATATATAGTTGAAATCTACACCAGCTCATCTTCAAGCTATACAATTATGATATATACAATTCAAATATAAAATTCAATATACAATATATGATATACAAATTTAATAGTTAAAAACACTATGCTGCATATAAATTATATAATAAGTATATAAATTAGTTTTATCAAACACGATACATTTGTACATTTTTCATTTTTTAAAGAAATCGCCAAATTTTTGTTTTTTATTTAAAATTTTCTTCTTCATACATTGTATATTAGAAATTTACATACATAAGAAAAATATATAATATGGAATGATAAAAAGATAAAAGTTTATCATTTCTTTTAAACTAAAAAATGTACACATGCACTGTAGAAAGTGGTTAAATTAAGCTGTGATTTTATATATGTTATTTGTTAAAACTAATTTATATACTAGTTTTTAGGTAGGGTTTTTTTTTTTAAAGAGTATTGTTAAATGCGAACGTATATATATATATA
>NW_027111717.1:283356-285222 GCF_000696795.3 Halyomorpha halys
TATATATATATATCGCAGGGGGAAGACGAGTTGGTATAGCTACTGTAATAAAGATTTTTAGAAGTTAAAAAAAACAACATAATATTAACAAGTTGAATTTAAACATAAGCGTGATATTCCTTTCATATTTTCATTTTAAATATAATCGGACATTTCTCTCCTCAGATTGAAGTGAATTCCTGGTCTTGCGGCTGGGTTTTTCATTTATGGATTTCTATTTCCTTCGAGGTTATAGAGGAACAGAAAAAGTCAAGGATTCATAATTCTTTGACCTTTCAACTATGATTCAATAGACAGCTATTTTTTTTTTATTTTCTGTTATTGTCTAACATCAAGGTTAAATACAGGTATATGATTTACCTAAGAATACAAATATATAAAATAGAATAGATGGGAAATGACGAAGAATCAGGACTTTTAAGAAACAAACCTGTTTCGAAAAATAAAAACGTTAGAAATGAATAATAAAATGTTATTTACTCCTGCACTTTAATAAAGTTTACAAAAACAATCAATTAATAGATATATCATAAGCTATCTTAAACTAAATAAATTATATTAGTCCATATAGCAAGTTCTGGAAAAACCAAAAACCCTAAAAATTTCATATTTCTGCATTTAATATCATACATTAAACATGGTCAACAACCTTTAAAAATTGTTTATACAAATTATTTTCAGATATTTCAGATGTCTATCTAATGAAAACATAATGTTATCGTATTATAATTCCCACGGCTAAAATTGTATAGTATAATCGAGGGAGTGAAGAGAGATATAGTTGTTGCCAATGTTTAGATTTTCCCAGTAGTTGTTATAAAAAGAACCTTGAAAAAATAATTGACTATTATTTTATAATTAATTAAAGAAAAAAATCGGCAATAACTGATTAAACCCATTGAACCCAGATGTGGTGAGTCAAGTGATAAGTCAAGCTCTTAGGCAAGAGCTCATGCAAGAATCAATCTTGTATAAACTCTTATTTATTTAGCTATTTGTTCTAGCAATCAAGATTCATTCTTGCCTGAACTCTTGTAATAGTGGCTCTGATGAAGACCTCCAATTCTGGCCGAAACGTTGGTGCTAATAAAATTAATTTTACTTATTTGCGTGCTTTACTGAGCGCATCTCCGACCATCTCACTTAATTAAAAATTTAAAAGCAACAATTTCATTTAAATTGTAATTAAAATACCTATTCAACTCAATAATCTAAACTTCATTAGATATTTTTTCAATGCTACTAGTTCCCTTATAAGAATAATATTGTTTTAAAGCGTATAACACTTCATACAGTCATTACCTGTCACTTACAATGCAATAATAATCATTAGATGGTGCACATGGCTTACTTTACAGTGGTGCTAAGTACATTTCCACTAACTTTTAGAAACCTATCTTCAAAGTTTCTTAAATTAATTGATAATTTGTAATTTTTCTAGAAGAGACAACATACAATTCTATTAAAAGCTAGTAGCTAGTAGAAAAGCACCACGAGGCCGTCTGTAGCTCAGATGGTTACGCCTAGGTCAATCGTTCTGAGATCTGTGGGCGGCGACGGTTCGAATCCAGCCTGGAGGCGTCGACTTTTTTCATTAAGTGGCGGTCCCACAAAATAAAAAACTTGACCCCCCACTATGGTTACAATAGGTTGGTCACCTGTAGATAATTAGGCAAACACCACTTTCGCTGTAGACTGCGTTAACAGAAAAAAACACCACTGTGAAGTAAGCCATCGATCTGGTATTACTAAATATTTTGTAGAATTCTTGTAAAATTTTTGGTTGGAATTTTCGGTTTTATAATAATAATAATTTATAATCTATAAATTTCTTTCTTGAGACTGGCAATTTTTTACTAAATAATT
>NW_027111717.1:285677-289706 GCF_000696795.3 Halyomorpha halys
ATTGGCCGAAACGTTGGACGTGTAAATGAAATAAATGTTTTGAGACTATAATTTGGATAGTGTTTTTTAATTATTTAGTAAATAATAATAATAATTATCTTTATTTATTCTGGGATTAGTCTCTTTAAAATAATTTACATGCGTCAAAATTAGGCTTTAGAGCCTTAGAGTAAATTGCAAAATAGAGATGAAATTACAAGATGTCATAAAATAAAATAATACAATGAATTTAAAAAGATAAAAATAAACAACAATAATTAACAGAATATATAAAATAATGATAAAACAAAAAAAATAAAACCACTTGTCGAATCACAAAACATATGACTTCTGACAGTAAATAAAAAGAATAAAAAAAAAAATCAAATACAATTAAACTAAAAAATAATAAATGAAAAGAGATAATTTCTGCTAATTTGTTTCTGATAATTTCTAATCGTAATTTCCGATGCAATTGGCTGTTTGTTAATATAGCATGAAGAGGTATTAATAACGTACACCTTGTTGTTAGTTTTTACCTTAGAATAGCTATGGGTAAATGAAGGGTTGAGCACTTATTGAATATATTTTGATATTTGTAAGTGTTACTCAATATTTTTCCATAGGAGAGTACGAAAAAAAAAAATAATAATAATGTACACCCACATTCTGGTTTCCATATATGGGGTGGCATCAGCTCTGTACACAAGCGTGAACACACGAGGTTAGTGCGTCAAGAACAACAAAGGATGGTTCTGCAGAAATGGATCAAAGTGCTTACCCCTATTTTCACCAGCTTGTTAGAAAGTTATATCGACCGGGTAAAAAGAACACAACAGAGTCAATCCTTGGACGCATAGGCTCTTATATAGACACCTTTGAAAAAAGGTAACAACGTCCGACAGCTTGAGAAGGAACGTCCTGACAATAGTGACGGCTTTGAATGAGAAGCGCCATTATCTTGTATTACAATGTAAATTCGCCAGCCTTGACGTTTGAAGAGGGCAGGAACCGAGACAAGAAAGTTGCATATAATAACAGGGACCTCCATTGTTGGGTCTAAAGCATAATAGTCCAAGAGGAAGCTATGGCCAGTTCTCCACTGCCAACTTAATTATACCCTTCAATAGGCAACGGCACAATATATACTTAATATCCGATCCTTGCATAACCTTTTGTTATTATATTACAAGGGCAGCGGTTGGTAATTTAAATCTTTTACGAAATATCCACTGATAAACTACATTCCCTAAATGTTTTTCTTATGCTTTAGTTTCGTTACCACCAATGATATTGATTAGATGCTTATTTCAAACGTTAAGATCTGTTGTTCACATCATGAGTAATTCACTCACACCACTGGTATTCGGACCTCGTTGGATGTTTCTAAAGTTTAATCAATATTTTAAAGGAAAGTAAATATTTCTTTCTCGAAAGCTAAATTCCGTCTTTTATAGATATTTAAAGTACAAATAAAAAATTTTTATCGAATGTTTATACATATTTTATGCAACTTTTCTTCTAATTTTATTTATTATTTTATGAAAACTTCTTCCTTACTTACGAATATTTATAGCTATCTTGGGAACACAATATGTAAAGATGATAAAATAGACCAGAAGGTTCTAAGTCGTGTGGAGAAGGCCGATGGAGTGTACCACGAGATTTCCAAAACTGTTATAGGCAAGCAAGAAGTAAGCAGAAAAATATGGATATTTAAATCCATGTTCAGAATGCTGGACAGCCCTCGAGTAATTAGCATAACATCAGCAGAAATGAGATTCCTCCGAAGAATAGTTGGTAACACCAGGACGGACTGCGTCAGAAATGAAAGAATTCGGGAGGATCTGGGCGCGATACCATGCAGGAGCGTCAACTAAAATGGTATGGACACGTCTGTAGAATGGACGATACCAGAAAAACCAGATGGTATTTGGTAGCTAGGCCGGAAGGAAGACGGCCTCCTGGCTGACCTAGTTGCATCCACTGATTACATTGCAAAACTGGGGGCAGTAAGAGGATGCACCATCCTGGAGATAAAAATATTAGCCAGGGACAGGGACACGTGGGCTAGATGGACTGAGACTGCGACTCCACGCAGTTAGAAGAAGAAGGACAAAACTTCTTCCTATTAATATTTTAATTTCATACGTTTTCTCCTAAATTCAGAATCTGAGTTGATTTGAAGTAAGTTTACCATTTTAAAAAATGAAAACCTTTCTTTAAGCCTGAATATTGCTTCTTGAGCACATAATAATTTTTGTTACCTCAGTAACAATAATTACTGATAAGTTAAAAAATCTATTATGTATTCAAAAAGTAATATTGAGGTGTTTGTCCTATAAAATGATAAAATTATTTGAGATTGTTGCTCCTAAAGATGGGAGAGAAGAACCGAAATGTTGATAAAAAGAATTATGATAATAATGAATAAAGATAATAATGGGAAGGAATTTCCACAAAAATGCATAAAACAAAAAAAATACACACACACACATACATATATATATATTGTGTTCTCTTAAAATACTGTATGACCAAGGCCTCCTGGTTAAACTATATTGACAGGTTAAGAAAATAAAACATAAATACTGAATTATAGGAGTTAATTGAATATTTGAGAAATGACACGTGTAACATTTTCACGATTTTGAGATAAATGCAAAAAACTATTAACAACTAAAATTTTAAAAGGGGTCTCTACACGTTCGCTCAAGCGTGAGAGTGGGTTATTTGGATTAGCTGGTACAAGTTGGGCCGACCCGTTGAGTAAATGAAGGTTAAATTTATATATTATGGAGTACTATTTATTTAAATTTTATCAGCTACAACCTACATTACTGATTTTTACGTTTTCTTGCAATTTGCTCTTATTCCTTCTTATAATGGAAATAGAGCAAATCGAAAGTAATAACCGAAAAAAATCATTAGAACAAAACAAGTGTGCGGATACAGACTTCTGTTGCTTCCTTTATTTGGATAGCTTTTGTACAAGTCGGAAAGTGACAAACGTGTAGATCCCAAATAAAAAATAAAACACTATGATCAAATTGTAGATATCAGGTGTTATCAATATAAATATCATTAGAGGTAGATTAATTTAATTTAATTTTTATGCTTATGTTGGTTCCATTATAAATCAAATTTCGGTCCCTTTTTTTATTTTTATTATTACAACGTTTATTATGATCAAAAAGTCGGGCAAATTATTGGTTCTTTAATAAAGAACCA
The DNA here is from genome assembly GCF_000696795.3 of Halyomorpha halys. Lineage (NCBI taxonomy): Eukaryota > Metazoa > Arthropoda > Insecta > Hemiptera > Pentatomidae > Halyomorpha > Halyomorpha halys. The sequence goes on from NW_027111717.1 coordinate 288,888, forward strand.
TAAATCTATACATTTCAGCAGACTTCAAATAAATAGGTTGAAAAATTAATATATTGGTTTAATCATATAAAAGGAATGTTCTTCCAATTAAACTGTCTTTTGAAAAACAAACTGAAAACTTTTAGTTTAAATGTTACATATTCTTTCTTCCTAATCTGGAATTAGATATTGATTATTGTTCATGCAAAGATATCATGAAACTTTTTTTTAAATTTTGTTTGGTCCTAATATTCCTCCGTTAAGGAATCGTATAATGCTTTAAGATCTTTAAAGTAACAATTTCCTAGCAATTACTCATGAAATAAGGAGAGTGACTGAAACAGCATTCTTTTCCCACAGCCTGGTCACATCGACAAAAAAAAAAAATATTTCGTCCTATCAGTATTCATCAGCAGTAAAATCTCAACAATTCAAGAAAAAACCTTGTGACTGGAATTGTCATCATTTCCTTGTTAATAACTGTACTCCAGGGACATTGCGTCTTATACCGATGATTCAACATGTTGGAAGTCGTACAGAATTATTTGTACGAATATTTATAGAAAGATACAATAATTCTGTCATTATTATTGTATAAGATACGACAATATAATAATAATTATATTGGAAGAAGATAGTCGACCGTATGAAGTAGATTGTAGGAAGGTAGTTCGGGTGGTGGTCAATAAAGGTATCGAATAGTAAAAGAAAACTAATTATTGTTAACCAACGTTTCGCCCCACTTTGCAGGGCTTCGTCAAAGCTGTCAGATTGAAACAGAGATACTCAAGAAAATAGTTATAGCTGTTGAAATTTGAAACAGAGATACTCAAGAAAATA